>NW_017308184.1:220333-256962 GCF_000935625.1 Nanorana parkeri | reverse complement strand
TCAGAGGAAAGAGCTTCATATCCTTTCAGACCCATCTACTGAGGCCATAGCAGCTTTCCAAGGGATATATTTCGCTATCACAACGATCGGAGTCAGAATACCTGTGCTGCAGCATAGTGGCAGGTACCCAGCCATGATTATTTCTCCCAAAAGGTAATCCCTGTCACCTACCAGAATTGGGAATCTAATGTCTCCATGTCGCTAGTACATCTTTTTTTAAGGATCACTGGGTACATTTACTTACAACTGAGAAAGATGAAGGATGGGGCACACCAATGGAGCTAGCGGTGCTTCCCCATGTCCTTAAACTTGCTGATGATGACAACGCTGTCAGCTCTGCACCCTTCTTCTCAATAGCCTCACTAAGTGACTCTTCAGAACTACCAAAGCCAACACAATGGCCCACGCAAAATGCTTGTACATTGTTTTACAGCTGGTATGCCTGGGGGACAATATCCACACTCTGGAAGAAAATCTGCCAGCTAATAAGGGGTAGACCAGGAGGAGGTCAACCTCATGCCATTTGTGCCAGGAAAGGTCATTTATGACAACAGCACCAATCTGCTTTTGTCACAAACTCAGGCTGCCCTGAGGCAAGCTAGAAAAATATGCAGCTACTTTATGCAGCCACACCCAGCGAGTGTTTACCTGGCCAAAACTGAGCAACAACACAACCTGCCTGCCAACCACCTTATATGTGATATATCCATATGCTGCAACTTGTTACTGTCCATACTTTAGTAGCTGCACTTGAAGTAACTTGCTGTCAATTACTATTTGTGCAAGTATGGGACAAAGATAAGCTCTGGGGATCTATTTTTTTACCATGACTTTGGTTCCCAATTTAGGATGCATGTTCCATCCTGCCATCATTCAAAAAAGCAGCCAGAATGTTGACCTATGATGATGTTGGCGTCAGCAATATGATCCACTGGTGTTCCTGATGGAGCACACATTGTTTGATAGACACTAAAGGAACAGAATGAGGAAGAGGTCATGGGCCAGGCTTCCAGGAGCATGTATCACCCTTCCCAAACAACAGGAATTGTATGTGTGTGAGGAGAGATTGTTAAGGACGCTGTTGTCCTCAGAAACAAAGAGGATTTGGTCCCTCTACCACCAGAAATGTGTGGCAATTGGGCTCATTAATGCTGCAGTGTGCACAGGTACCCCAGGATTTGGGCCATCAAAGTGAGTGACCATTACTGGTTGATCACCCTTTTGAATCCACATTACAAGAAGTGAAAGAGCCATCTGAAAGAGGTAATCATAGGAACCTCTTATTCACCTTTACAGAGAGTGGCAGGATCCCATTTCATGGCTAACATGCCTTGATCCTCCAGTCTGTGAAAGGAGGAACATTGTGGGTGGTCAATCCCTTAAAAGTAAGGCTTTAAAGTCCTTCTTTACACCACATCTGCCAGGCTTGGCTGCTAGGAGCAGTCACAGGAAGTGCATAAACCAAGTACTCTTTAATTATATGGGGTTATGTGTAGATGCAGATACCCTTAGTTCAGATGAGCACCTAAAATTTTGGGTGTTGAGGGTGGACCCCTGGCCAGAGCTTGCTCAGTATGCAATCAAGCTGCTTGGCTGCACTGTGGCCAGTGTGCTTTCAGAGCAGTCATTTAGAGCAGTGGGTGGTTGTAAGAAAAGCCCTGTGCATTGCAGAAAAACCGCACATGCCCCCACTGGTCCTTGGTCCTATACTTAGAACAATAGGCACATGTGCATTAGCGTGCAGGGGCACATGAACTTGCATGCTCAGGATTGCATGCAAAACGATACGTGCAGGAATGCTCACAAATTCTATGCCAAATCCTCATACTACACCGCATCTTGTGCCACTCTTTGTCCCTATGCTTCCTGTCACCACATCCAGAGATATTGGACAAGAGGTGCAGGAGAAGCTGCCTCATCAGCTCTGTCTCAACCAAAATACGTGACTGTGGATTTGTGACAGAAAAAATAAGCTACATGTCTGCAGACACAGTTGTATCAACCATGAGTATCAGCTGATGCTAATGAACATTTCTTTTAATCTGGCCCCAAAAACATTATACCATACAGCATTGTGATCTACTGCCATCACTGTTAACCTGGCACCATTACCATCTCCTGCCACTGCTTCTAACCAGCAACTAATACCAGATACTGCAACCACTACCAGCTTCTTTTTATGCTGCTTCCAGTGCTCTGTCATTAAAGAAAATTTGTGGTTACTGTCTGCCTGAAGTAGTGTACTTTTTCATCAATACCTGCATAGTCTCTACCAATTAAAGTACAGCCTAAAGTACAGCCTAATGAAAGTGCTTACATACTGTGCTTCAGTAAAACATTTTGCTGACTTTTTTTCTGAAATTACACACTCCATTAATGATTTAAAAAAAATAAAAGCTGCCTAATGTCTCCAAACTCAAAAAGTTGATTGTATTTATTAAAAGATGACTGTTATCCCTGCTGTTCAAAGTGCAGCCTACCAAAATTGCATACACACTGCAAATTGAGTTATTGAAGTATTTCTTCCTTTTTATATGTGAAATATACATTATACACTTAAATGTGGATTTGAAATTGGGCTGCAAAATGGCACCGCAGGACACAGGCTTTATCAGACAAACTGCATTTATTTTCCACAGCAGCAACAATAAACAGTCATTTCCTTCAGTACAGCAAAACAACTTAAAAGATTGCTTCCTTCAGCATAAAAATAATAAACTGTACCATTTGCTTCCTTCAGCACAGAAAAGAATAACAGCCTCACCGGCTTGGAGGGTTTCAGTCCACAAGGTTATCACACTCATAACTTCAGAGTTTCTCTCTCAGTAGGCTCCCAGTAAAGTTCAGCTGCTTCACAGCACCAGTACTTCCATCTGCTCCACAGCCTTGTCTGCAAACATAAATCAGGGCTTCTCTCTCCCTCTCTTTTGTGGCCTGCTCCAACTGCTTCAGCGCTGACTATGGAGTATGTAAAATATTTCTGACCTTTTTCTTAGAAATAATACAATCTAAATTATTTTTCACAATAAAACCTGCCTCATCTCTTGCACCTACCTTTTGGCCTAGTAAAACTGCATAAATGACATGAAATGTGTCTGTGCAATATTTCTGACTGTTGTACCTGACATAACACAGTCTAATTTTTAATAATAAAATCTGCCTCCTCTCTCTCTTACATTGTGGCCTAGCAAAATAACTTATATGTGCAGTCTGTCTACGTAATATTTCTGGCTCTTGTCTCTGACATAATACATTGTAATATTTATTTCTGTATAATACTTATGGCTGCAGACTCTAAAAATATACACTTCTTTAGAAAAAAAAAACTGCCTGACTTTATGGCCAAGTCAAGCTGCTAACATACTCTCCAGTCATTGTGCTCTATGTCTGTCTATTGTCTTTGAAATATGTCACTCTGATATGGTTATGGTGGTTGTGAAAGGGTTGTGGTTTTAAAGTGTTTTTGTGCATTCTGTGTTGATTTTTTTTTAAATGTGTACAAAATACAGTGTGTTACTGTACAAAAAGAAGATCACAGGCTATAATTTCCAAAATGTAATCCTCTGGATTCATTTTAGATTGTCAGTTTTTTAGTTTGCTACTTCAACTACTTAATTCTGGCCTATTACTGCTAGATAGGAAAACAGGTGTTGCAGCAAAACACTTTAAAAAAAAAAAGTTATAATGACTCAGATTAAAGTTCTGCAAATTATGCAAATTATGTGATGCTAAAATATGGTTTTAATGACACTGTCAACTAGAATGATACTGTTCTGTTATATAACATACAGCTTAAAAGCATCTCCCAAGCATGTTACAGATTTTGTGCACTCTAGAAATCATTATGATGTTGAGTGCTTTAGCATTATTTTTTTTTGGAAGTGTAAATCTTCTGATAGCTATTAGATCTGCTGCCTCTGGTACTTTTACGGCTAAATTCTGGCCTATTACTGCTAGATAGAAATTAAAACAGGTGTTGCAACATAAATACATTTTTGTAAGTTATAATGATTCAGATAAGGTTACTAATGCTGTATGTAAGCCAGGGAATAATGTAAAAGTTTAAAAAATTACACATGCTAATTATGTGATTCTAGAATATGGTTTCACTGACACTGAATTGTGCTGTTCTCTTACCTACAGCTTACAAGACTCTGCCAAACATGTAATATGATGGATTGATGTTGTTCCTATGTTGCCCTTAAAGTCGCATAAATTAGAGGGCCCTCTCTCAGTGGAATAGTATTACTTAAAATATTTTTTTTGCATTGGTACATGTGTCTAATGGCAATGGCAATGTCTACCATCGCTTATCTATTAGCCTTGCAAATGGCCCAAAACAATTTTCAAGATTCTCAAGATTCCCACTGACTATAAAGGGGTTTGCAATTTCTGCAATTTATAATGAGCTTGATGAACTGCTTTGGAATCGAGTTTGAGATAGAACCTATGTCAAGTTTTAGTTGTGATCTATTTCCCTTTTGGGGAGATACGCTTTACTTCCTATCTAGTCAGAACGGGAGTGGAAATCTCTCCAATGCGAACTACAAACACAATAAATACAACAATACAAACTCGACAGACATACAGTATGTTCTCTTCCCAAGTCTATAAGAAAAATGTAGGTGAACTTTTACTTCATTTTTACCATTCTTTCCTGAAAAACAAAGTACTCTCACGAATATGTTTATATGCTATTGGATAAAAATGCAATTCAAAGAGTATTTGTTCTCACAAAGCAACTGTTGTATATAATCAAGTGTTAGCTTCTTGCAACAGGATTATTAAAATATAATTCAATATGAAGTTTCAATTAAATTAACATAACAACATTTTCCCAATGTTGTCACGGAACAGAAATCATTAAATAACCATTAACAGTGCGTGCACCTTGTTCTAATTATAAAGTAGCTTTGTATCATTTGTCTAATCCTTTATTTAATCCCATTACACTAAATATATAGAAAAAAGTAATTCATTTTACAGCAGAACTACTTCAAAGGGAAATCATTTGGGTCTTATTTATGGACATTTCAACTTGATTAACCTACACTTTATCAATTTCAGTTGTGCTGTTTTCCTTCTAGGATTTCATCAATATATGATATTAGTTGGTTTTTTTTAATCAAAACACTGACAATTTTTACATGTCTGTGTTTTTCAGGCATGAATTTAAGTGAGGTCCTACTAAAAATTTCTGACAAACTTTTGCTTCATTTCCATGTTTAAATACTAAAGCATTCCTGTTCTATTAGTGCTTAAATCTTGACATTATATAAACTTTTGGGTTCACTAATTATAAAGGTGAGTGACTTCACATCATGTGCTGTAAATGTAAAGTCAATAAAATCAGTGTCTTTGAATAGTCTAGGCCACCTTCTTCTATTGCTTCGTGGTCCAGTTCCTATGCTCACCAGTAATTAGATATGCATTGATTATAACAACTTGCATATGACATTCTTCATTCTTTCAAGCAGAAGTTCCACTCTAAAATATTAAAATGAAAAACTATTTTGGCTGTACATAGTATTTGCACATATTGGCACATATTACCTATTAGTTGTCCAACTTGGATGGAACCAAAACTGGAAGTCCAAAGAGATTAGTTCTCATTGGATCTCTTCACAAATAATTTCTCCCTAACATTTTAGTCTACTTTTAGTCAACTAAAATGTCAATATATTTCCATTAAATTTTAGTTGTTATAACTCAGTTTTTATTTTGTTTTAGTCTAGTTTTGGTCACTGAAATGTGTTGTTGATGAAAACTATGAGGAAAATTATTAGTCAGCAAAATTAACACCGCCTGTCTTTTTTTTAGCTATGTATACAATAAAAGGTTTAAAGTATAAGTTTAATTTAAATGTCTTCTGAAGTGCTTCACATAAATGGTCCTATTTTTTTGTGATTTGCACTACCCAATTCAATAGGATGGGAACACTTGAGGCTTTTATACTGAATTAATCATTTTCCACTCATTCAAACTTGTTAATATATATTTTTAGGTGGAAAACATTTTAAATGGAGATGAGTTTGACAACTGTATGCAAATTGCGTTATAGTTACTTTGTCTGTTTGTTGCTTTAATATAGTGCCAGCAATTTCTAATGACCTCAAACTGAAATGGAAACAAAATGTAACAAATTGCTTTATGAATATAATGAGGCAGCTTAAGGTTTTTCACACTGCTTTATGGCAGAGATCTGGATTTACAACAGCCGAGCGGTTCCCCGTATGTTACTGGATCACAATTACGGAATCAAATGACTCAGATGCACTGGCCCAGTTTATGTAGTAGGTGGATCTGGATTGGCAAGCTACTATAACCCTCTATAGTGTGGAAGAGGGAGCGTAGAACCCACAAGCATCATATACCACCATGTAATGGTTACCACATACCACTGTATTACCTTCATACATTGGCAACAGTTCAATGTGGTATTTATAACTACAAATGAAGAAGAGCAGAATAACGTCAATAAAGAAGTGTGTGCACTGCGGTGTCTGATGAGATCCCTAGTTCAATCGCTGGGTAACAGCTAGCAACGCATACAAGTTCAAGCACTGAATTCAAGGAGAAGATTAGTACTAGACACTCAGTTGTGGACCGAGTGCCCAACTCCCGGAGGGGTCCTAGGTAACTTGCCATACGCCTCTGCTCACAGTCGAACATCTTCCCATGCCAAGGATGGCCGCTTGATGGCCGCCATACTTACTAATAAGATTAGTACTCTTATGCAGTAGCTTATGTGACCAATAAAGGCTACATGCGATTGTGTAGCTTGGCAGTGTGTAACAACAATCCAGAAATGGAAACGAATGATCCTTGGTTAGGATGGGATCCAAACAGTGACGATCAGGACCCCCATTCAGGATGGAGAGCGGTGCAGAAGGAAGGGGAACAATTGCTCAACGTTCATCCTCCTTGCTTGAACGCCGAGCAATTAAATTCCCCTCAGTTTTACCAAAGGAGACGGTGTCTGGTGGGTGGCGCTACGGACAGCGGCTGGCGCGTCCGACGTAATGGGAGGAGACGCCTCTGGTGAGGGAGGTACTGCGATGTGCGAACGGAGCTCTGTGAGGTAAGTCTGTGACAGGTTTTTGTAATGTTGCTGGGGTTGTGAGTGCTTTGCATTGTATGTTAATTAAATGAATGAGAGAACCACAAATCCTCAAATATCAGTCCTAATTCTTTCTATAAGAACAGCTCATTATGAAATGCTGTGCTTCAAGTGTTGAGGAAAACCTGGGATCAGCCATGCTGCCCACTGCAGCAAAACATCTAAAAAGGTAAGAAATAATGCTGTTTGAATAGGAACACATAACAAACATATAGAGAAGTTTTCTCAAATTTGACTGCAAAAGTGAGAATACACTTAGATCAATTAGATGTCTTAGGGATCTGGTGACGCACCCACATCATCTATTCTGTGTCATGAGGTGTTCTCCAGTCTATGGTGTACATGGGAGCTTGATGCCAAGTAATGGCTCCGCTCACTGGATGTTCATAGGGCAATGCCTGTGGCGGAAATAAGATGGAATAGGAGTGGATATGTTATCCATTCCTCCTCTCCAAAACTAAATATTTTTTTAAATTCTATTATATTACTAATTATAGTTTAAAATGTTTATGTTCTAATGTTTTCACAATATATAGAGCATCATCTCCTTTACATCTCCTACAGGAGATCCTCCTCTCCTCAAGTAGATGATTATTATTTAAATAAAACATTGACTAAAATAAGCTTAATGTATAACTCCACTTTTATTTAAATTGGACATTTGTAAGTTTTCTAGCAGATTTTTTTAAAATGCTAGTATAATGTGTTACCTTCCCTAAACAAAATGTTGTTTCCAACAATACTGCCTGCAGCATCCTGGCTCTGAGTACATCTTGCTGTGTTGTAAATAATTTGCTGCTGGGGAGCATAGGCACAAGGCTGTAACCAAACCCATCGAAAGGCAAGTCCTTGTACTAATAACTACACAAAAGCTATTTGTGGTGGAAGACTGCAGCATTATTTGAGCAACCGACATCTAACTAAACATCCAAGCATACAGCAATTGCAATATATAAGAAATCTGTGCAAGTCACAGATAAATTGTGAGCACCCAATGGGCATAACATAGCTTAAAAGACTGCATTAACTTGGGGGTCTATTCACTAAGCTGCCGTAGGCAGCCTAGTGAAAGACTGACCTGAAGTGAAGTGAGCCAAACGCTGTTCGGCTATTCACTTCAGGCTGGTACGGCTGATTCCAGCCGTATAACAGCTGAAATCAGCCGTACATCGGGTGGCTTTTCGTGGCTTCGGGTCGGCCGAACATGCTGCACCTGAAGTGCAGGAGGAGTTCGACTTAGCCAATCCAACATCTGGATCGGCTAAGCCGAACCTCTGGCAGGCTACTCGCTGCTGTTCGGCCTATTCTTATAGATGCCGAACAGCAGTGAGTGAATAGCCGAATGCCGCTGAAAAGTAGGCAGGCGGTTGTGATGTTATGCATTGCACAGAAGCACAAATACCTAATGATGACATCACCGGGTCTAAAATAAGGTATGTAATGGAATATCTTTATTTAAAGCGTTCAATAGAATGTTTATTAGTGGGAAAAAATTAACCAGGAAAGACACAATATGAGTAGATTAAGCTTCAGCTTGAATATTAATGTGAGTCATATTGTACATAGGTTTGTTTTAGTGGCCATAAGCCATTTTGATTCATGCAAATAAGGTTTAAAGTGTACTGTTTAAAATCCCATTGTTTAAAAACCCATTAAAATCTGAAATTGTATGAGGGTCAGAAGTGCACACAAAATAAAGTAAAGAACTGCGAGGAAAAAGAGCAATGGTAATTAAAGCAGCACAGGTGCATATAAAAAATAATTTCCTGGCAAAATCAGTTTTTTTTTTAAATTAGTTTTGGATAGAGTGGAGAATGCTTAGACCCTCTTTCAAGTTTTTATTTATGTCTGTGTCCCTATTGGGGGAGAGCAATCCCTCTATTTTTGATGGTGACCATTTTCACCAAAAGAGAGGGGAAATTCAAAAATGTCAGAGTTGTCCCCACACCAAAAAGTAAGGGAAAACCTCTAATGGGAACTCCAGTTCTAGTTAGGAATTGCCCTCACTTTGGGAGATTTACTCTAACTTTCTGGTGTGTCTCTGGGACAGGAAGTGAAGAGAAATTTCAGAGACAATCCTAAATCCCTGTAGATGTAGTATACTTTCTCATAGCCTTTACTGCAATCCAGTGCTGCAGCTTCCACCAGTCTTTTCAGCATTCAATACTTTCAGAAAGACAGAACCATAAACAGGCATCAGACATTCCCAAGAAGGTTTGAATGTTGAAGACTCTTGTAGAAGCTAAAACCAAGCCAAGATAGAAACCATAGGACTGCTGGAGAGGTGAATATAATATTTCTTCTGTCACAGGGAGCTGCTGTTTAGGATTTTTGACAGACTAAGGGGTCTATTCACGAAGCTGCCGAGGGCAGCCGAGTGAATGACCGATCTGAAGTGAAGTGAGCCGAACACTGTTCGGCTATTCACTTCAGGCTGGTACGGCTAATTTCAGCCGTACATCGGCTTGCTTCGTGTGGCTTCGGGTCGGCCGAACATGCTCAGCATGTTCGGCCGACCCAAAGTGCAGAAGGAGTTCGACTCAGCCGATCCAACATCTGGATCGGCTGAGCCGAACCTCCGGCAGGCTTCTCACTGCTGTTCGGGCTATTCTTAAAGATCCCGAAAAGCAGTGAGTGAATAGCCGAATGCCCCCGAGCGGCATTCGGCTCGGCTGTTCTGCTCAGTAAAAAAGGGGGCGTGGCCTGGCGCGAGACCAAGATGGACGCCTAGACTCTGTTCTCCGGCACCTGGGCCCCCTTACTAAGCCACTTTCTTGGTGCTAGCAGAGCTTCCACCTCCTGCATCATGAAGCGGTCTGGCAAGACCACCCAGATGACCAAAACTCCCCGAGATTTGGGAACGCAGCTTGGCCGTAACCTCCCGGACATGTTCCGGTCCCAACCACCAGGACGCCACGTGGAGGACGCCACGCCTTCTCCATCGACCGGAGATTCCCCCGGCAGCAGTCCGAGCAGAGATCCATCGGAAGACCCACCACAACTACACCCCGATCTGCTCACGCTTATGGGCCAGATGCCACGGATGTCAGATCTCATCCCCATATCGATGGATATCAAATCCACCCTGTCAGCCGCAATATCGGAGCTAAAGGCCGACATTCACTCCCTGGCAGACCGCATCCATACGGTGGAAGCCGAGACCTCCCGCAACACCTCTGCTATCCGACATCTCCACCACACGACCACCCTCCACAATACCCGCCTGATGGAAATGCACCGCCACTTGGAGGATCTTGATAATAGAGGCCGCCGACGCAATCTGAGAGTGATAGGCATCCCAGAGGCAGTGGAGATCTCACATCTGGAGCCAGCCCTGCTACACATCTTTAATGATCTGCTCGACCGCCCGCCGGAATCGCCGGTTCCCATGGATTGCTTCCACCGGGCCCTGCGGCCTAAAGGGGGTGAAACTGACCCACCCAGGGATGTGATCTGCTGTATCATGGACTTTCGTCTGAAGGAAAACATCCTTCGTTGCTCTAGAAGCCGACAACGCCTTCTATTCCAGAACGCAGAAATCCAACTGTTCCAAGACCTTTCGCATATCACCCTACAACACAGAAGGGCTCTCCACCCCCTGCTACAGCTACTTCGCTCCCGCAACATTCCCTGTAGATCGCGGTTCCCGTTTGGCCTGGCGGCCACCCAATCGGGCAGTACACACCTGCTCACAGTCCCGGCCGATTTGCAATGCTTCTGTAACCAGCTTCACTCGTGGATCTCCTGGACTGGTACGAGGCATTCCGGTTCCCAGATGGACTCTCTCAAGCTTCCTCACCTACCTCTCCTGACGGTCGGCAACCTGCCACACCGGGCCGGCCCGGGGAGGGCTCCCTACGACCCTGACATGTCCCCTGATGGTGTGTAATGACAGACCGAACAACGCTGACAGGCCGGCTGGCCTGATACTGTCATCTAGATCTCTGTGACCACCGTTGCCATATGTCTGGACTCAGTCTCCCTCCCGCTATACTTCAGGTATTCTGCCCCGCTCATTAAACACTGCCCTGACTCCCCCCCCGCCATCGAACTGCAGACAATAGACGCCTAAATTTTGGGAGGAGTGCTGGCGGAGAGGAGAGCAGCCTCCCATACTGTTTATTGCTTAATACTATAACCTGTCTCAATTTTGGCTGAAATTTCTTACTGTGTACAAGTTAGGTTTTGATCGTCGGTGCTGCCCGGAGATCGGAGAACACTGTCTGGCCTGGAAGAGTGAGCCACCTCAGGGAATGCCGTCCGTCGTCTCGGATCTCCGGGCGTCGCCGGAGGAGATGCGTTTCCCTGGGCCTCTGATGAAGCGCTGACTCCTCATCGTGCCCCAGTGAGTAACCGACCACCTATTGTAGTAATTTCCTTCTCCTCTCTTATCCCCCCCCCCAGCCCCCCTTTCCCCAGCCACCCTTATTCCCCCAGACTATGGTAGAATGTGCCACCATTTATGGTTATTGTTATATAAGTTGTTATATACTCTGTTATATACTTTGTTGTTTTACTCCTAGTCCATGCACAATGATCCCACAGTAGAATATTGCTGTGTATTCAAGCAATATTGCCCTGTATTCACCGCCCTCTACCGCGAGCTCCGATCGGTCGCCCTGGAGTGATTGGCCATGACTGTCTAGAGCCCGCTCGTAATCTCAGGACAGGGGGGCCCGGGCCCGGGTTAACGTCCCTTGACCCTTCCTCCCCGCCACACCCCCACACGATCGATCTTGCAGTGCGAGTCGATCGACACAACCCGTTGCTTTACTGTTCTTAGAGATAGGCTCGGTTTCCTTATCCTTCGGGTTGCGGTGCACTTCCTAGTGCATTCGTTTTCGTTTTCTCTGTTTTTGTCCTCTCCCCCTAGTTCCCTTGACCCCCTCCTACCTCCTCCCCTCTCTCTCCCTAACCCACCCAGTCCCACACACCTTTTATCCCCCTCCTCTTACTCCTTCTCCTTTCTCCTCCTTTCCCACACTCCGCTTCATCTCCCGTCCACCCTCTACTCTCTTCTTTCCTGTCTTTCTCACACTAATCTCCCTCGCTTTATTTCCTTTCCTCCTACTCTAAGTACTTCTGAGCCTCACCCACCGTCTCAGCTTAAACATCATGACGCCATTAAATAACTTTACTCCTACCATCCCCCCCACATGGAAACTACTATCCATCAATGCCAAAGGTCTTAACATCCCTGAGAAGAGATCTCAATTCCTCAGAGCCTTCTCCCACCATAAAGCACAAGTGATTCTATTGCAGGAAACACACTTTCGGAGTGACGCCATACCCAGACTCCATTCCAAGCAATACCCACAAGTGTTTCACTCCACTAACGCCACCTCCAAAACGAAAGGAGTCTCAGTGATCTTCTCCTCTCACGCTAACTTCCTGCTCACTGCCCAACTGTCAGACCAAGAGGGCAGATACCTAATGCTCAAGGGTACGATCAACAACACCCCAGTGACTATTGTCAACGTCTACTGCCCCATTGTACGACAGGTACCCTTCTTTTGCAGCGTATGCTCCAAAATCCGAGACTTTGCGGAGGGGATTCTCATCTTGGGGGGCGACTTTAATGTACCACTGAACCCTCTCCTTGACACATCCACCGGCAGGTCGTCATTACCTTTTAGGTGCCTGCGTTCACTGAAGAAGCTTTTGACCTCTTTGTCCCTCCATGATACGTGGCGATTCCTACACCCTACGGTAAAAGATTTTACCTTCTTCTCCCACCCTCACTCCAGTTACTCCAGACTAGATTTATTTTTCCTTTCCCAGCGGGACCTCCCTAATCTGACAGGGGCCACTATTGAGCCCATGGTCCTCTCAAACCATGCACCAATTAGCATGACCATTGCTTTCCCCTCACACTCCACTCACTCTCGCATCTGGAAACTCAACCCCTCCGTCTTAGGAGAGGCCATTTATGTCTCCCAGATTGAAAATAAACTGTCGGAATATTTTTCCCTAAACAAGGGCAACTGCTCCACCCCGACGATGCTTTGGGAGGCCCATAAGAGCGTGATCAGAGGAGAACTCATCCGAATACAGGCACACATACACAGACAGCATAAAACTAGATGCTCCACCCTGCTAGCCGCCTTAGAAGAGCTCCATAAACGTTCGCTAGCCCAATCCCATCTCGCCGAACTGACACAAGCGCGCGTTGACCTTCTCGGTCTGCTACAGGAAACAACGAAAAAAGCCTTCATGTCCCGTAGTAAATTCTTCTATGAACACGGCAACAAAGCGGGTAAATTCCTGGCGCGGTCATTGAAAAAACAGACGGCTTCCCGCACTGTTTCCCATATAACGGGAGGAGACGGTAGAAAACATCTAGACACACCGAATATAGCATCTCAATTCGCATATATCCGGATGCCTCTGACCAATGCTGGCGTTGCGGTAATGAAGTTGGCTCATTCTTACACATCTGGTTGTCCTGCCCATCAATCTCACCTTTCTGGAAGGAAGTTCATGATCTGGTTACGACTATATCTGGGGCTACGCTGGATTTCTCCCCAGCTAGTCTCCTACTATATCACTTTGACGACACCCTTCATATCTCTAAAAAATCCCTCTCAATCCACCTGCTGAATGCGGCTAAAACGGTGATTCCTAGGCACTGGAAGTCAACATCCCCACCAACAATCCAGGAATGGCTCTCCCGAATAGATACGGTATCATCCATGGAGGAACTTATTTACTCTGACAGAGGCGACATGTCCAGATAACTTAAAACCTGGACGATGTGGCACTTATTCAGAGATTCGGAGGTATATGAAGCCCTGAAACGGTGACTCCACTCCTTCTCACTCTTCGATATACTGTAAAAAACACACAAAACGTACAAACAGCGCTCTTGTACTGATAATAAGGGGGTGAACAATGTATGACCCTAGATCGTGTGCAGCCCTAAAACCCAGGAGGAGTGTTTGAGATCTGTGTGGGATGTGTTGGGACAGGGAGTTGGGGCTGGCAGAATCCGTTGGGATATGGAGTGGGATTTCATCGGTTGGTGGTGGGACGTGTGGGTGAGGGTCTTGTTGTGTGGTATGTACATCCCAACAAAGCCACTCCATCCCCGGATAGTGTGGTATGTTCATACCACACAACAAGACCCTTCGCAATCTAACACTCAAAAGACACTATGGCAACAAAAAGATCCCCCCATCCACAACCCTAAACCTGCCTCCCCCCCTACCTCCCCCTCCTCAAACCTATACCCATAAGCCCTCCCTCCCCTCAGGCAATGACTTCACCACACACGCTATTGTTGCCTCCGATATCCGTGCTGGTTTAGGCCACAAACAGAAGCCTTTGGAAAATACCTCTTTCGATCCACGCCTCTCCTGATGCCTAGGGGTCTTGATAACTTTGCAGCATTACCAAGACCTGTTGGTTCTTTTACCCACCCAATGCAGTTAACCATCATTAATTCCTTTTTGCCCTGTAACATGTATAGACCTGTTCCCACTACACTGGAATACGATCTCTGATGCTAGACCCTACACTACTCCTGTTATGGTTTCCCCTTTGGTTTATCATGCTATTGTAAACGGTTTGGATATCTCATGGCTGTTCCTGTAATCGGCCTGAGGCCTGTGTACTTGTCGTTGCCAAAATCTCAAATAAAAACTTTACTTGTGAAAAAAAAAAGTAAAAAAAATAGAAAACCATTGTGCGGAGCTAGCAATGGCAGCAAACTCTGCCTAATAGTTTTCTATTGGCCGTCGGTTCTGCTGCCTTAAAAAAAAAAAACTCTCCCCGGCACTCCGGGACTCTTTCGCTCCAGGCCGCCCAGGAGAGTAACACTGATTTTTCTTTCTTTATTCTGACACGAAGCCGTGTCAGAATATAAAAATAAAATAAAAAATGTTTTGCCCATAGGAATGCATTGCTCGATTCCTATTGGCTATTTCAACTTGCAATAGCCAATAGTAAACTGCAGCAGAGGGTGGGTACAATGCTAGTTTACTATTGGCTATTGCAAATTGAAATAGCCAATAGGAATCTAGCAATGCATTCCTATGGGGCAAAAAAAATAATTATTATATTCTGACACGGCTCCGTGTAACGGCTGTATGGCTCTCTGCAAGTGGCCGGAGCCAGCCGTAAGATCAGCCGAGCCAAGGCATATGCCTTCGGCTCGACTGAGCCGCTCAGCTTAGTTCAGGAGCTGTATGGGCTATTATGAATAGCCCGTACAGCAGCACTTCGGTTCTACTGAACCGAAGGGGTACTGGGGCCGAAGCTAGACGAAGGATCGGCCAAAGCTACGGCTAGATCCTTCGGCTTCTTAGTGAATAGACCCCTAAGAGTTTAAGACAGGCATCCAACTTACCAAAACCCACAGAGGGTGTAAAACATGAAACTTTTAACCACTGACAAAGTTAACTCTTGCAAGAAAGGTGTGACAGTAGATACACGGCTGATAGAAACTTTGCAGCTGATTACTTTGCTCTCGTTAAATAGTGTAACTCCTTACAACCACTTAAAGTAATGCCTTCCACTCAGTACACAGCCTACAGTAGTTAATAGTATCCAATAGTGCCAAATATTTTATAACGGAGTGGTACTGGGGGGGGGGATCACCTGTCATCCTGTCGTACTTCCATTATTTTAATGTTTTCTTTTCTGAATTTAAAAGGGACTTTCCCTTCACCTCAGTCAAATAGTAGATCTCCTTTTTCCATCTAGTGGAGGCCATGAACAAATTTGCTGCAAAATGGTAGCAAACACAGAGGCAGGGTGTACTGCTGGAAGCAGAATTACATTTTTGTAAAGGTAACCTACTATATTACAATTTTCCATAGGCTTCAGGGAAATTCAGGTCAAAGTACAAATATATTATGATTAGTGAACATGCATCTATACATAAAGTAATATTTGCATTTAGGATTACCTGTATGCTCCAACAATGTGAAACACAATATGTAAGGTCTGGCTCTAGTGGCCATCCAATCTTCCTTTATTGAAAACTGTAATAATCTGTGCTAACAAGTTGGCATCAATTAAAAATAAAAGAACAGATGGCCAGTGTGTGCTGGCCTAAAATCCATAACCCAAAAGACTACAATATTTGTTAAGTATTTGGAGAAAAAAATAATGTAATGCTTTTGCTAAGACCCACATTTTCACATTTATTAAAAGTATTCACATTATAATTCTATCAGATTATAGTCTAATGTTAAATGTCTGTCTTTATAGGTAAAGGGAAAGTACAGGAAACATAAAACATAAATAAATAAGCCATAAAAGTAGCTGCTTATACGAGCCAGGCTTTTTGTTTTCAGAATCACTTTTTGACAGAAAAGAGAATTATCCACATACTGTATATAAAGGATAAAAACATGTTTAGTTAGAAAGGATCAGAAACTCTGACTCCATTGGCTGAATGCATGTTCCAAATTAGTGATTTTAACTGTGTGGAACAAATAAACTAACCTTTTTTTTTAAGTGGAGGTCTGCAATAGCAAATTACACATTGCTCTCCAAAAAGGGGACCTGTAAAGCATAAGTTTACTTTTGCCAGACCTTTTCTTAAAAGTGACCATGCTGACAAGGGGCTTTAGTAGGTTAAAAATACCTGTTCAGGACTTTCTGTACTGGTGCCTGATGGGTTAGACGTGCTGACTGTGCTCTCTGCTCATATCACCTCTTGTCTCTCCACCTGCCACTCCGGTAACATACCCGAATGCCTCACAGCAAATCTTAACTGGCAATTGACAAATTTGGGTCACATACGCAGTCAGCAAAGCGATCCCTGCCCAGCTCTCCAGAGACTAATAAAAGCACTCACAAGATCGCAGCCACTGAAGAGGTGGTACACAGCATGGCAGAAGATTCAGATTGTCAGTCACATTATTCTCAATCTACCATAACTTTAAACTACCAGAAACTTGTCTCAGAGGTGGTTGCTCATTTACATGCGGAGATCTCAAACATTATAGCTGACATTATTAAACATCAGTTGAACAGACAGGCTTACTAATACTTTGGAAGCCTATTCTAAACTGCTTAAGCCTGTGGAACATAGGATTGATGTTCTGGAAGATAATATACAAGAATTGCACCACTCTTTAGAATTAACATCACACAAACTTTGTACTCTCACTGACAAGATGGATGATTTGGAAAAGCAGTTGTGTAGCAACAACTTATGTGTCATAAGCCTTCCTTGATATGCCAAACCTATCGACCTCACTCAATTATTTTCCACCACCACTCCACAATCCCTGGGCCATGTAAAGTGGGACGTGCTCATAGAATTGGCCCGCCCAGGGAAGATGACAGACCTCAACCTGTTATCATACGCTATCTTGATTTTGCTGATAGACAGCGAATATTCCAGGCTTTCAGATCTCAGCATAACTTATTGGCTGGAGGCTTCAAGCTACTCTAATTTGCAGACTACTCAGCAGATATCACCAAAAGTAGAAAAGCCTTGCACTATGTCTGCCAGTCTTGAGTTCATCAAAGAGGTAAATTTGCCCTCACCTACCTGTCATAACCAATCCAGATGGCTCAGTGTCCACATTTACATCTACTGACAAGGAACCCTAGTATATTCATTAGCTGACAAATTTTTCTTTGCTATCACCCACCAAAAGCCAAAATGACCTGATGTGTCCCCTCAAGCATGAAGGTGCTGTACATTTATCACTAAATTGTTCACCTCTATCTCTACCTGGTAAGATGGGTAGCAAGTTATTTTTACATCTTTCATTTGTTTTTCATCTGTTTTTGTATGTAAAAGCATCCATTCTCCAAATCACTGAATCCACAGGAGAACCATTTTTGCTCTATGCTAGCAGCCAGTAACATGGAAGATGTTTGGAGATACTATCACCCTCTGGATAAGGACTACACTCACTTCTCCCATGCCCATAAAGTACTTTCCAGGATTGGTCTCTTCTTTGCATCCCGCTAATATCTTACATAAGGTTGACTCAGCCCTCATTGAAGACATGGTTATATCAGTCCATGCTCCAGTTTCTGTGACAATCCAGAAATGTTCCCCTTATCTTTTATCGGATGACAACTTCAGAACTGCTGTGAAATGAATATCTCCCTTGTAATTGGGAACAATTAGACAATCTCAATTTGTTCTGGGAATCTGGAAAGGTGGTTTTGTGTGGTAGGATTCTGGCTTATGCTGATTGACGGACAAAACTGACTAGGAGAATCAGGCGGCTTGCCAACAGGTCTGTACAGCCTTTTTACAGTACAAATCCATCCCGACCGTAGAAAATGTTGGTTATATGTTTAGATGAAGCACTAATTAAATGCTGAATTAAGTTTTACTTGCTTAAAAGAATGTTACTTCTGAATACAGCATTGTAAAGGTAACATATATAGGAAAACTTCCTGTGTATCATAGATAAGCATTCATAAAGAGACTAACATTGCACTGCAGCGCCATGTACAGCTCAAAATACATATCAGTAGACATCAAATGTCAGTATTACATTCAGTACATATCAGCATATGCTGCTGTATTTCCAACACCCCTTCCCAACAGCATATGTCTTGCTATATGATGTTTAGCTTTTCTCAAAGGAAACTGTGACAATACTTTGGAAATGGCTTGGTGAGTACATCCACAGTCATATCTGCGGATGAGAAATATTGCATTGTTGGCAATAGCGTGCTCGAGTGTCCCTAAACAGATGATCCTTCATATCGATGTGCTTGGTTATAGGGTTGACCCTTTCTGATACTGTCAGCTTTATACATCCCTGGTTAGCTTCAAAGATTGGGATTGGTTTTGACATGTCTATGCTCATGTCCATTAAAAGCGGGAGATTCCATATTGTTTATTGACAAGCATGTGCTGCTGCAATGTATGCAGCTTCAGATGAGAAAAATGCAACAGTTGATTGCTTTCGGTTAGTAGGTGAGCCAGTGGATGCTATTTTGAAGTTTACACACAAGGTTGTGTCCTTGCTCAAACCCTGGTGGTTGCTCAATGTAGAGATCTTCCTTAATGTTTCCATATAGGAAAACGGTTTAACATCTAGGTGTTTCACCTGTATGCCTTTTCCGGCTGCGATGCTAAGGAGTAGAACAAAACGGGAGCAAAGGGTTTCATTGTAGTCTTCTCAAAATTTCAGGGAGTATCCCTTGGCAACTAATCTGGCCTTGTATTCATGGATATTTCCTGTTGCATCAAGCTTTACCTTAAAAGTCAATTTGCTTCCTATAGTTCTGTGATCGCGGAAGCTCTGTGTGTGTCCAGGTGTTATTTTCTTGGAGTGATTTTATTCCTTCTTCTGCTGACTTAGGCTGGGACCTTAGGCTGCTTAGATATGTTTTAGTTTATGAATGTATCTGTAGAATGAATTTCTTCCATAGATCTGCATCTCTTACCTTTCATGAACCTTCTACTCCTATTCTACCTACACTCTTCTACCCGTAGTAGTGCCCAGTTCTTCTGATCATGACCATTTTTTCTGCATTACTATTTACATGAGATCATCTAGTGAAGTTTACTGTTCCTTGTATATGTTTTTGTTCAATTTAGTTTTTAGTTATGTTGTTTTATAGGAAAATATTAATTTTGCAATACTTCATTCAAATTATTACTGGTTTGCTTATCTATAATTGGTTACTATTGTTATAGCTTTATTTATGCCATTTATTTAGCTTTATTTATTTAGCTTTATTTATGCCATAACCAATCCAGATGGCTCCGTGTCCACATTTACATCTACTGACAAGGGACTCTAGTATATTCATTAGCTGACAAATTTTTCTTCGCTATCACCCACCAAAAGCCAAAATGACCTGATGTGTCCCCTCAAGCATCATTTCATACAATGCCACTTGTTCTCTCTATTTTCTAGATACAGACTAATTTTTCAGACTCACAATGTTTGCTACTCGACATATGATGTGAACAAATAACTGTTCATCTTTAAAAATTCTTGATTACTGTCACCCATTTTCTGTAGCCCTGACGCTTGTCTCACATACTCCCATATTTCTGTATATAGTCCCATCCTGGTTAGTTTCTGGAATGCTCAAGCCGCTGCCACCCACCCCCAGCATCACAGGAGTAAGTGTTTCCCTGTTTTCAGAGCCGATCATGAGTAATGCACACTCTCTTTCACTATTGTAGTAGTGGCTGAGCTTAGAGCTCATGCAACAGTATGAGAAAGAGTGCACTGTTGTGTAGGTTCTTATTTATCTAGGTCATGATATAACTAGCAGTAGCTAGTCAAATTGAACTAGACTTGTTCTGTAGTGTTGAAAACATTTCACCATTCAGTTGTAAGTGCATTCAATCACCATGGTGCCATGAAGTCTGGGACAGGTAAAAGTTGTTTGAGTTATGATGATGTTGTGACTTGTTGCCAAATCACCAGTGTAGAGATGTTTTATAACAGCATTAAATGTTGATGACCGATGGATTGTCCAACATAGAAAGAGGAACTCTGAAGTCTTTCTACATCTTAAATTGACCCTGTCATTATAGGTGGGGTTGGAGGTGGAATAAAACTAAGCTTGCCTCTAACAGAAGAGAAGAGCACCAGAGCACCAGATACAGCTGCTATCTGACACTTCAGGGTGTGTCAAGTAACTTGTGTCCTGCTGGATGCTGTGGTTCTTCCCACCAACCACAAATTACTATTGTGTTCTATTGTGATCCCAGATCACTATGAGATATCTAAAAGGTAGCACAGTAGATTGTCTTTCCTTCCAGACACTCTGTTTAAGGAAAAAACATGGGGAAACCTGAAAAGGAAAATGGGATGAAAATATCCTTTTGCTAAAATGCAATAACTAGTGTTTGCAGGTGCATGATGTATCTCATAACTAAACTGTTATAAAAAGTATAGTTTACACTTAATCAACATCTATATCATTTGGACAACACTGGTGATAAACAACATCACTTGTAATTATATGCATATGCTCACTTTATTAACAACTGTTAATCAAAAACGTACAAACCCCCCATTAAAAACAACTAAAACCCCTATTAAAGCTGTAGGACCCTCTTGCCATATATTAGAGTCTATGCATGAAATAATAATGAATACTTATATCCATTGTAAGTATTTATGTGTATCCCTGGGAGTACAAATATCCTCAAAAATAGATGCATTTAGTCTCCACTTGTATAGTGTACTTCAAATACTGTATATTCATTATTATATAAACTAGCAAGCAAAACATATACTGTAGGTGGCATCCTTCTAGTTGCAACACATCCAATGTTCTTGAGAATGCTATAATGAATATCTTTGTACGTATGAAAGGCAACATGCCATACAACAACCTGTTATGGTATCCATCTCCAAAGGAGCTACACTTGTAAGCAATCAGTTAATGAATTATTAGTAATCTGCATGCAGCATGAAACAATAATTCTTCCTTATTGCTCATATAGCATCCATTTATATTGTAATACTCAGTTATGCATCCTGTGTTTCAAGATGAACCCTCTGCCAGAGCAATACTGAGAAGAAGTGCGAGCCAGAGGAGTCACTGTTTTGACTCATTTAGCAGTGTGTATAAATTTCAATTTGAAACGAGCACTGTAAAAAAATGTTTTATTCAACAGGAAATAAGCAGAAACTAAAAACTTGTGAAAAGGAGTCTAGATATTAGAATAGAATTCTCAAATCATGCAATAGTATATATTTACTTGTATTAATAATAAAATAAATACATTACAAAAAGTTCTTTTTTTTTCTATAGCAAATATAGTAGAATTTAGAGACCTGCATTGTGCAGAGTATGTGAAAATACATAGGTTATACGCCTTATCTGGCCCTGATTTCTATGCATATTGTTATGAAAGGGTGGCAAGTTAATTGTGGGTATCAGGTATATACATTTGACCTGTAAAAGCCTTTTGCTTTTACAAGGGCTCCTGGCAAACACTATTTTTCAAGACACTAAACTTCTATTTTAAAGAAAAAAAAGACTGTTACAATATGTTTCAATCAAAATAAATATTTTGTCTATAAACATTAATATATCTCAATTTATAATGTTTAAATTGACAGGTAAAAACAAATTGCCTTTCAAAAAATATATACCACACAATCAAGCATGTCACATATTTATCTATAATTTATACACCTAGATAAATCATCTGTCAAAATTTACAGAGCATCATCCAAAATGCAAGCTTGATGCTTGTTTGTCCAATGAACTCTTCAATCTGCTCACATTATATTGAGTACTATTCAGCAAGAAAGCTCTTGCCCTGAACCTAGGGTCCTTTAGTACTTGAGATAAACTAGAAATTAAATGATCTGCTATCTAAAGATATCTGACAGAATTATTCTGATAGTGCAGTGACTGTAGTTTCTTGAAACAAAAAAAGGAAAGAAATAGAGAGGGGGGGGGTGGGGTGAGAGGGAGGAGGTGAGAGGGAGGTGAGAGGAGCAGGGAGAGGGAGAAAAAGTATAAAGCCAAGGGATACATTGGTATTTATATGAAAAATTAATACATTGATGCAAAAGAACCTGCCAACTTCAAATGCAAGCTACATTCATGTAAGCACCCAAAAAAATCCACTGATAAGTATATACGTATTTAAAATGACCATGTCTGAACAGAGTTAAGAATAACAGACCTTGTATTTATGTATAATGTGTAGTTCACTATAGCCTATTGCCAGTAGTGGCATCATTGCCCTATCAACTTATACATATTTTATAATGTGATAGAGTAAGGCTGCAGTGCATGCTGCTCGCTTTCTGTTGTTATTGAAGGACAACGTGGCAACATATATAAATTTTTCTTGTTTATTAAACAGCAGGGGTCACCTATGACATATATCATGCTGAAACGCACTTTGAAAAATAAATCATAAACAATAATAAACAAGAAAAGTTGCTCCAGCTCAGAGTGCAGTGATTTATTTGTTTCTGACTGATTCGCTGGAGTGCAAGAAGCAGAACTGGCAACCGGGGATTATGCTTTGGAGTCCGTGATGAACCACTTACATTAAGCAGTATACACATTTTCTTCCTATCCCTATCTGCTGTCTCTTCCCTGTGCTCCTGCTGCTCTCTTTCTTAGCATCTGATAAAATACATCCTTCTTCAGCAAGTTACTGATGGTGTACTGAAATAATTCAGCAGACTTCTCCATGCAGGTTTTCATGACAAAGAAGAGGAAGCAGATGGTGTGTTAGCTGCTGCTGATGAAATTGCACTTTTTTGGCAAGAAAGAGGATTAGCAGGTTTTGGTTATCCTCTCTACCACATCCTCTGGATGCTGTAGGTTTATAGCATACCCACTGTGAGAAAGAAAAAGGCAGAAAACCCTTGTTTCCTCTCCCCAGATTCTAGTTTTAGGCCTGGTTCACACCTGCGTTTTTTTTCCCGAGAACGCATGGTGATATGTACATGATCGCTGTGCATTTGCAGAAATGCGCACAAACACAAAATGCACACGTGGTGCCATTGATCTCCCAAAACGGAGCCAGCAAGTCACACAGTTTTCCGCTGTGTTTACGTGTGTGCAATGAACACAAATGCGACGTGCCACATGGATATGACCCCATTAGGATCAAATGAACACGGGTCACGCAGGTGTGAACCAGGCCTAAAAGCTTCACCAACCTTTAGCTGCACTCTACCCTTTATGGTGCAGTCCGACCCTGCAGTAGAGCTGTTCCATTGCGTTGCGTCACATCTTTCTGCGTTGCGTCACATCTTTCTGCCGTGAGGAAGGGACCCTGCGCGGCCCCGAAACGTCGGTTTATTTTGATGTCTGTGATGCTTTCTGTCCAATAAAAGGGACATATTTATCTTTACTACTGAGTGTTGGTGATTTCCTAACTTTCCTGTATCTTACACCAACATTTCAGTCACTTGATCATCTCCCTAAGGTGTGGCTCGTGGCACTAACAGTATTTCCAATAACCTGGTAAACAGCATACTGTTCAGCGATTACAGTCTTTGTGACAGATTACCCTGTCTGCCCTCCTAATACATGAGTTCCCTAGCACTTATATCTGTCTATCTTTCCCTGGATACCTTCCCTCATCTTTAACCACTTGCTGATCGGCATGTTAAACCCCCTTCCTGTCCAGGCCATTTTTTAGTATTCAGCGCTCCGGGACTTTGACTGACATTTATTCCATCATGCAACGCTGTACTGAAATTACATTTGTATAATTTTTTTAGGGACAGATAGAGCTTTCTTTTGGTGGTATTTAATCACCACTGGGGTTTTTATTTTTTACTATATAATGAAAAATGTTCTGAATATTTTGACAAAAAAAACCTGTTTTTCCTATTTTATGTTATAAAACATTTACCATTACCCAATTTTGTGGCAAAATATTAAAGACGACGCTTTAAAATCTTTTTCCACTCATCAGTTTAGTGTTATCAGTGATTAATGGCCCTACAATTATTGCTTACACTCCGACGTTCGCGGCGATATGTAACATGTGTGGCGTAATCGTATTTTTCTCACGTAGGTGCACATGGGGTCGGGGTACTTTTATTTTTTGAGGTGTTTTTAATTTTTGTTTTTAATTTTTCTTAGTATGAGACTTTAATTTTTTTTAAACTTTTTTTTACACTTAAAACAGGTCCACTTTATGCTATCACATAGGGGTCTAACAAACCGGATGCTTCCCAAGGGGCGCTAGGGGGCACCCCCTGGGAAGCATCCACCGTACGCCTGTATTTTTACTATGGGCAGATGGCAACTGGTTAATGGAGCAGTCATTCCCTAAAACCTAGAGTAGGTATTTTGCTACAGCATTGCCTTCTCCTGTGCTGACTCAACATCATTCAAGCAGGCATATTTAGTGGGGTGTATAAGCTCTGGACTAGCCTCTCTAGCACTTTTCCTTCTGTCCCATCTTGTGATCTACCTACCTACCTCGGAATCCTGCCCCTCCATTTTCTACCTCCATTTGTTTATTTTTATTTTTTTGTAACCAAAGCTTATGTTGCAGAACACTCAGGCTTTCCAGAAACAAACCATAAAATAATAATTAAAAAAAAAATATATATATTCCTTTTTACTTTGTAGATATGATATTTTTTGCTACCAATAGAACATGCTGCTTTAGGCTAAATGGGTTATGCCCCTTTACACATCAATTTAAATTAAAACAAGAAAGCAATATTAGTTTTTGATTGAACACGTTCTAGGAATCAAGTTTTACCAACATTAGGCGTCCATTATCCAAGTATATAATCATTCATATTTTTCAATGACACAAAGTGAGGGTTAGGTAAACTTGTTGAATCTCTACAGCTGTACAGTACATTATTGCTAATGCATTCTGCACGGTACTATGCATTATTACATGCTTCACAAGCAAAACCTTTTAAAGAGTGCTTCACACATTATAGGAATTTTATAAATGCACAGTGAATCAAGGACACATGGGCAACATTTAATCATTATTAAACAAAAAAAAATATTTATTTCACAGTTCATTTTCCTATTACAGACTCTGTTTGGTGTATGGTTATTCAGTTATTGTGATGTTGATATCAGGAGCATACCTTTCTTGGTACCTACACAGCAGCAAACATATGGTTGGTGCCCCGCCCACATCCAACCTCCAGGACCGTTCCCTATACTGTGCACTTACTGCAATTACTTTTGCATGATATTCTAATTATTGGAGTTTCACCTGTATGTAACAGATTGACTCTGACTCTGATCTGAAGAAGGCATATTTGACATCAGGAGCAGCCTGTAAGCCACTGGTTGCACTAACCTCAGTGTCAAGAGCGGTCAGAGCTTGGGCTGAGAACATAATATCAGCTTTAAATCAGAAGATGGAGCCGGAGGACATTATACTGGCACTAGACGAGTTGAATCTAGCATTGGACATCATAGCTGGTGCATCCATTGACACAGTTTTCAGCCTGACAAAAGCAATGCTGCATGCTATGACAGCAAGAAGAGTACTCTGGCTCAAACCATGGTTGGTGGACAACATGTCGAAGCAGGCATGGTGCAAAATCCCATTTGACAGGAAATCGCTTTTGGTGAGAAGTTGGACACAGCAATTTCGAGAGTCACAGGTGGAAAAAGTGGACTAACTCCATAGGACAGGAAGAGAAAGAGGAAGTTTTCTTACTAAGGCCACTTCTCAACAGAGGACAAGAGAGGCAAGAACTTATCGTCCGGGCAGAGAATTCAAGCAAAACTGGAAGGGAGCTCAGGCAGCTTTCTTAAAGAAAGCAAAATTGAGCATCAGGAGGGATCAAAGTAATTTGATGGTCAGCCCACCGTGATCTGCAAGGCCTGTGCGAGGCTGGTGCACTACAGGCAGTTCTGGGCAGAGCAAGGTGGCAGCCACTAGGTGCTTGCCACGATCTTGGCAGGCTATGCCTGGACCTTCAAATGAAACCCACCAAATTACTCACATGTTCACACCAGGATGCCGGAGGAGGCGGAGAAAGCATTTTTCTTGAATACATCCAACTGTTATCTCAAGAAGCAGTGGTGCAAATAAAAGTATCACAGAGATTCACTGGGTTTTATTTCCTAGTAAAAAAGAAAATCGGGGGAATGGAGATCAGTCTTAGATCTCAGAAGACTGAATCATTGTATTCAACTTCCAATATTCAAGATGGAGTCATTACACTCTGACATCCTAAATGTTCAGCCAGACGATTGGATGTGCTCAATAGACCTTCAGGACACCTATTTGCATATGCTGATTTGAACAGACTTTCAGAAATACTGCAGATTTCAAGTGGGGGAGATGGACCTCCAATTCCAGTGCCTTTGCACTTCACTGCGCACCTTTACAAAAGTGTTCATAGCCACTATAGCCCCCCTGAGGCTGCAGAGGGTCCAGATGCTGCATATTTGGACAATATCTTACTTCTAGCTCAAGAGAAAGAGACACTATTACAATACCAGCAACTAGTGGCATGCAGACTGGATGGCTAGTGAACCTGACAAAAAGTCAGCTCATTCCATCACAGGAGATGATATTTCTAGGGGCATTGTTCAATATGAAGCAATGCAAAAGAGACAAGCACTCATAGATTGCATAGCGAAGATCTTGGCTGCAAATATAGTTCCGGCACTCCAATAAATGAGAATATTAGGGCAATTATCCGCATGCATTTCTCTAGTCAAGTGAGAACATTCCAGGTGGGGTTCCTGCGCCAATGGGCATGGGGGGAGAACAGACAGCTAATCAGGATATAACCGAAGATAATAGTCAGTCTGTGGTGGACAAGAGAGACCAATCTCTCCAGAGCTGGCACTCTAGGCTCCACCTCTTGGGTCATCGTGACCACAGATGTCAGTCACCTCAAGTGGGGGGTAGTATCTGGGCAAACAATGATTCAGGGGAGATGGGCATTCCCTTCAGAGAATAATCCTTCCAATGTCTTGGAGATTCGGGCAGCATGGATGGCGCTGAGGCACTTGGCACATCGGATCCATCACGGTTCAGTAAAATTGCAGATAGACAACCGGGCGGAAGTGGCCTACATTCAAAACCAATGCGGAACTCCCAGCCCGAGGCTGACAAGGGAGGTAGAGCCCATCATGTCCTGGGCAGAAGCCATTCAATCTCATTTGAATGCAACATACATTCTGGGATGGCAGAAGACCCAGGCGGACTTTCTTTCATGAAGCAATGCAAAGAAAGTCCCTCCCTGGCCAGCTCACCCCCCAGTGACAGTACACCCCTCCCTGGCCACCTCACCCCCAACTGACAGTACATCCCTCCCTGGTCTCACCCCCAAATTACAGTCCATCCCTCCCTGGCCTCCCCCCCAAATTACAGTACCCCCCTCCCTGGACTGCTCCCCCCCCCAAAAAATGACAGTACATCCCTCCCTTCCAAGTGAAAGTACATCCGTCTGCCTGATCCAGCCAGAGAGTTTGGAGAAAAAGTATTCCAGTCCTAACTGTGTAAATAAATTATGCAGCATTCCCTCCCAAGTTTTGTCTAGTTAATTATCCACATGTATGCTGCCATGTAGGTACCAGGAAAACGGAAAAATAAATACTCACCTTTCTGTAATTTTCCTTTCCTAGTACCTATACAGGGCAGCATTCTGATTTCCCACCCATGGTCTTACTCCAGTTACAGGAATGCGTGAGTAGAAGGGTGTGGAAAATGTATAGGGTATGTCCCTGGGGGTTTGTTGTGGGATGGGTACCAACCATATGTGTGCTGCCAGGTGGAGGTACCAGGAAAGGAAAATTACGGAATTTTCTGTTTTTTTTTGTCATTGGCCCTGGCAAACAAAATAAATCACTGTGTAAGACATACAATGAATCCCAATCCCAATCAGGAATCCCAATTGATACTTATATGTGACACATTTCTATCACTACCACCAACATTTAAAATTGCAGTTAAACAGATAATTCAAGTATCCTTAATGCCTACTTTTTCATAAACTATTTCTTATTCACTTGCAATGTGCCCTTGAGCTTTCTAGGACATTTTGCCACTCCAGGAAGATACAATTTCCTAACACAACTACAGTTTCCCTTCTCCATCCCCCAACTCGTTTGCCACATCATAGCCCGCTCCTCTTCTGGACGCATCTAAATGCTTTGTGGTAGCCCAGCTTCCCCTTTCCTCACCTTCTTACTTAACTTTTATGGAGCTGCTGGGGAGGAGTGAAGGGGAATCATTTTAAGTGTCACATAAGTGACAGCTCTGGGTCAGCTACTGACATCACATTGAAGATGGCGTCAGCCAGCAGTTGTCCTAGGCTTTTTGGATGTCTACACAAAGGAAGCATTTACTGGTAACTAACTTACATTAAATATGTTAAATGCCCATATAATGTTATGGGGAAATTGTTGTTGAGAGGAATAGTCTGGCTACAGGGTCCTTTTAAAGCAGTAACTGATGGAAGGTGCTGTCAGGGTTACACATCTACTGCTACCATAAACAAAATTACATAGACACAGGATTCCATGAGTCTCCTATTGTAGCAAGGACAATTTGAACATATCCCACTTGCCACAGTGAGCACTAAAAAACAATATCATAGATGTTAGGCACATGGAGATTACAAAACTGAGATAGAAAAAAATGCTTTGCATATTGTAGTTTTGAAATTGTAAAATGCATTTTAGCATAGGCACAGTAGAAGAATGATGCGATTTAACAGATGCTACAATGTGTAATGTTCTTTTTCTTACTTTATTTCATCATTTACTACATCTGGACATTTTAGAAAGCAGTATTTTGCTTCTGTTTACACCCACACACCCTGGTTTTCATCTTCCTAGCCAAGATCTAAAAATAGAAAACAATAGTCAACCAATTGTTATTTATCTACCGGAGAAAACATTTCCTGTATTTAATTATGCATTTGATTATTTTAAAAAATGCTGGAGTCTTCATAGAATGGTTTTGCATCTGTTCATCCACTGTAAAGAGACACAGAATGGAAAAACACTGCACACATGATTGATCAACTAGCTGCAAAAGCTCACTTATTTTTAATGTGTTTTGTTTCTATGCTAATTTTGCAACTTCTATACTGAGTGCTGATTTGGTAATATTAGCTTATAATGCCTGTGCTTGATGAGTAGTAGCACAATCTGGGAGTGAGTTTCCATGCTTTGTGAATTGAATATATCTTATAGATCACAAGCAACAGGACCATGAGAATGGATCTCACATGCCCGACATTATGGCAGGTCATGGCAGACATGAGACAGGTTTTATTTTGAAATAAACATTAAAGTATATTATCTGAGAGACAATTGATACAAAAATTGTTCAGCGGTATGTAAGCAGCTTGGTTAGGTAGCAGTGTAAGTAGGAAAGACGAGGCAGGTTTCATCATGAGATAACCATTAGAATGTAATATTTGACACAACTATTGTGCAGCAGCTAGACAGCATGTAAGCAGCTTGGTAAGGCTGCAATGTAAGAGGGAAAATTAAGAAGATTTTATCTTGAAATGAACATGAAATTAGTGTATTTTTTTGAGAGCAAATAGCTACAAATATTGAACAGTGGCTGCACTGCATGTAAGCAGCTTGGTCAAGCTGTCATTTAGAAGAGAGGAACAGCGCACATTTGATCTGAAATGACAGTGTATTATCTGAGATATTATAGCCTTAAATGTATTTGAGGACTGGGGCACTTGAAAAAGCCACAGACTTAAAAAGGTGCAAAACAGTTTTTTTCCTACAGCAAACATCAAAAATTTAGCAGCTGAATTCCAGCTGTGGAAACATTGTGTGTAATTTTACAGTGCAAGAGCACTGGAATAGGTTGAAAACCTTGAGGCACAATTAAGGATGTATCCTGCACCAAATTTAGAAATTTTGCAGCTGAGGTTCAATTGTAGAAACATTGTTGGAACACTGAAATAGGTCAAGAGAGTGGCAGGAGCTGGGAATGGTGGCAGGTAAGATTCTCTCTTGCTGCTGTTCTACCTCTTTATCAGAACTTTGCTCCACTCCAATCAGTGGCATCCATAGATGATCTGCCACCTCATTATCAACCCCCTCCTCATTGCTGGATCCCACTTGGCAGTAAATTCTGGCTGCAGGAACATCACTGCCTCTAGTTGTTCCCTGCCTGATCTCTACTCACTTTATAGTCTTGGTGCCATCTTCTTCAACTTCAATATCTGAAATAAGGAATACTTGCGGATTAACAAGATCATGCTCCTGCAGCAAGTGACAAATCATGTAATAAAATAATTCTGCCAACTTCTTACTACCAGTTTGCAGAGCTATGGCAGGTTTAGCACAAATAGAGTAGGTAAATGGTGCATTAGCAGTAGTCACAGACTACTGGCTGCTCTGCAGATGGGAGGGGAAAAAGAGGAAGACTTTGTCAGCCTCATAACATCCTCCTTCACATGCTGTGGATGTATAGCATGGCCACTCTGAGATAGAAAAGACTGACATGCCCTGCTTCTAGATGGTGCTGGCCAACCACTGCTTTTTCTTTTGAAGAGCCTGCTTGTTCCCTTCAACCTCTGTGTTCAGAACCTTTCCGTCTCCCTTTATGCCTGTCTGGCATTTTTAATAAAGGGGATAGCAGCTATGGGAATAGGGTGAATATAGTGAATGTGGTGCTTTGGTGTACAACACTTTCCTGTACAAGTATGCGGTGAAGTGCTGCAAACATATGGCAGCTTTACTTGTTATAGCAGCAACATATGTATGCTGCAGACCCTGAATTAAAAAAAAAGGCCCTAGCCAAAGAAAATAAAATGTACCTCCCCTAAAAATAATCTGTGGAACACTAAGCTCCAACCCTATTTTTTAACCCAGCTGAAAATAAAAATTACATATATATACAGTATATGGAGCATCATTATAAGACATTATAAGACAGAGTGCATTAGTCCACTGGGATTTCAAACTTTCAGGCATACAGGTTTTTGCTCAATCTCAGGGTAAAGCCAAATCTGTATCTCATCCCTAATCTAAACTACTCAAAACATCCCTTTCCCAACTGCTTACTTACTAGAATATAAGAATGTATACTGGAATGTATCAGAATGCTTATAACATGTGACCATGTTTGAGCAGTGGATACTGTTAACAGGATCAGTCTTCTATTGTCTCCCAAGAATCTCCAGCCTTAGAGGGTTATTCACAAAGCTGCCGAAGGCAGCCGAGTGAATAACCCAGCCCAAGTGAAGTGAGCCGAACGCTGTTCGGCTATTCACTTCTGCTCAGTACAGCTGAACACCTGCTAAAATCAGCCGTACATCGGCTGTCTTCAGCTGCCTTTGGTCAGCTGAACATGCTCTGCATGTTCGAGTGAGCCGAAGTGCAGAAGGAGTACAACTCAGCTAATCCAATCATCTGGATCAGCTGACCCAAAGCTCTGGCAGCTCACTCGCTGCCATTCGCCCCTATTTTCATTCTTGCATTTGGCTTGGCTTTTCTGCTCGGTATCTCTGAATTATCGAGCAGAATAGAAAATAAGTGAAATAACGAAAAAAAATTTGAAACATTGTTTTAAAATGTATGAAAATTAAAATAGTTTAAAGAAAATAAAAAATTAGAAAATAAAAAATTATTTTAAAAAAGCAAGCAAAGATGCTGGCAAAAGAAAAACAATTCGGTGGAGCTAGCAGTGACAACTAGCTTCACCCAACTGTTTACTATTGGCGGCTTAGCCGGTTCCGCCCAGTTGTTATTGTTTAATGCCAGATCAGCGTCCCCAGGTCATTTGGGGATGCTGATCTGTCATTACAACTGGGCGGAGCCAGCCGTGAGATCACTTGTGGTGTGAATGGCCGGCATTCGGCAGGCCATTCTCCCCACTTCAGCTGCCACTTCGGCTCAGTCGAGCTGAAGCATATGCCTTCGGCTAGGCTGAGCCACTCGGCCTGCTATTGTGAATAGCCCGTACAGGAGCCCTTCGGTTCGACTGAACCGAAGGGCTTCGGCGGCCAAAGAGAGCCAAAGGATCAGCCAAAGCTACAGTGGTATCATTCAATTCAATAGTGAATAACCCCCTTAGTGTCTCATGCATGAGCTGATCTGTCAATGCCTGGTTGATTAATATGTCATTCTTAGTAGCTTCTTAGTTTACTGTTCCTGTGTAAATTTACAGATTTAAGTTAGAAATTAGACTTTACCAATAACGTGTTTTTAAAGTGTGGCTTTTATATCTGATCAAACAAATCAACACTCATGCTATTCACTCATGCTGTCAAATCACCAGCAGTTGATACCACTGGCATTTAAAATTATATTAGAATAACAAAGTTTGAACATATGCCTTGACATTTTGTGGTTGGCAGGCAGCAACTGTGCCAATACTAGCCTGTGAATCCTACTGCATAGGTAGTCAGCAGGGAGGCCCTAAATAACTGATTACCCATCCCAAAACACCTGACCAGACTTTAGAGTCTCTCCTACACTATGGGCACCCCAGGAGACTGGGAATAGTTTTTATCCATGGTAAAGAACTCTTGTAAATAGCACGTATATTTAACCTGTCACCTAAACAGCATCTAGCAGTTTTTGAGAAACAACACTTTCTGTGTGCAAACACCCACTTTTTAGGTGCTGCATGACCCTAACATTTCTGGAGAAATGTCAAACATTTAAATATGAAATAGAAAAAAATCCTGTAATTGTTCTTGCATAATGTACTCCTGCAAAAGTGAGATTAAAAACAAAAACTGTTGCTGCTAAATGAGATCCATTTTGAGCCAGTTTCTGTTTGTAAAGGACAATGCAATAATCTGATAGAAAGTGTAGTCTAAAAGAACTAAAGAAATCTTCTGGTGCTATGGAAACTCATGCACTTCCATACTGGCTTTGTTGCATATTTTCATACTTCATACTCTCAGGTACACACAATTATACATACAACTAACCAAAAAAAGAAGAATTGAAGGCTCACAGATGATGCAGACTCAGATTTTCCATTATTGGTCAAATAGGATAATATTTATTATTTCGATTTTTTTATTCAATAAAATAAGCTCTCACACCAGTGCTAAAGGAGGGGCATTTAAGGAGAAATAAGGAACAGAGGGATTTAGGCTCCATTCACACCTATATTTTAGGTGCAATTAGGGATTCCTGTGTCAGGAACTTGTGATTTTCTGCAGCAGGAATCCATAATCTACTCTTTACAAGCATCATCTACTCTTTTGTCACCCATTCAGGTTAATAGTTGGTTGACAGTTGCATTTGAATGCCGGCACACAGCATGTATGTGATACAATTACATGGCAGTTAGGAATCAATCACTCCTCCTGGATGCATCAAGAGTGAATGATTCCTAACCAAATGTTATCACATCACAAATGATTACATGCAGTGTGGAGGCATTAAACTGGAGCAGCTGTAACCCAATCATTAACTGGAATAGGTGACAGCTGCTGCTTGTAAACAGAATACTAAAGCTGGCCATGCACCTTACAACCATTGCAACACTTCCGTCTTGCGATGGTTGTAAGGTAATTTAAAAAACGTACGATCTGCCCATCTTGGACAGGCAGATCGTACTTGCGATCATCACAAGCCCACCCCGCTGAGGGGCGGGCTTCCGATGACTGCAATGCTGAACGGGCAGTGTGCGCTTGCGCACACCGGCCTATTCGGCATCTGTCTCCTGAGAACGCCACTAAGCCTGCTAGGGAGACAAAAGACGTGCGACAATACAGTAGAAACGGTTGTATGCCTTCCATACACCTGTCAATCGATTATCTACGATAATTGGCAGGTGTATGGGCACCTTAAGGATTCCTGCTGCAGGAAATCACAAGTTGCTGAAGCAGGAATCCCTAATCACACCTAAATATAGGTCTGGATATGGCCTTAGTTCCAAAAGAGACATATATTGTTAAAGAGTTCTACCTTCTGCAAAAAAATATAAAAGGAGTGAAAGTCTGAAGCAAAGTGTATGTATTTGTACCAATCTGGTGAAAACATAATAGTAACTGGAACTTTAAATTCTGGGTGGAATGTTTTTATTTACACTCTTTGCCTTCATACATGGCGAGTTGGTTAGGGGTATGAAGGCTCCTAAAATCAGTTTATCGGGGAGCATGTGGCCCCTAAATGGAAGGAGGGGTACATAAGTTCCTTTTGCTAGCACCCCCTCATGGCGGCCCCTCTCAAAGCACCCCCAATGCTAAGTGGCATGTAGTGTGTCATAGTTTTTTTTTATTAACTAGAAATAAAGCAGACCTTCCCACTTAGCAGTATGTTTGATCAAGTTAATGACATGGCCTCCAAAAAAAAGAGCCAGATAAAAGTCTGCAATGAGGATCCCTAAAATTCTTAACTGCCTTGAAGAGATTTACTTTCCTCAACAAAAGTGGAGTTTTACTTTATGATACAGCTTATTCACAGTGAATCCTAAATAACAAAATAATTGTCCCTTAGCACATTGTTCTTTGCTTTATTAAATATGCTCATTCATCTTAGCGTGGCACACACTTAGGTCAAACTAGGGGCAAATAAGACGGTCTAATACACATTTTATTATTTTTTTCCCTGATTTTGATTACACTGGTTGTGTAACTGTTTTTTATGATTTAGCAGAGTGGCAGAGAACATACTGGTCCATTTGTTCACATTTCTTTGTTCAATACTGTAAATTTTTGAAAGCAGCATATATTAAGCATTACAAAACATTCAGAAAACCTTATTATTTCTCTAGTCTACAAATGTTTATATGGATTTCGCCTCTGTTTTATTAACTTAGTCTTTTACACATTGTCTTCAGTTTTATGGTTGAAGAAATAAAGGGGAAAAAGAGAATGATATGAAAGATGAACAAGAGCAAAACAATGATTATGTGACATGGCTATTATTAAGTGGGTTCTGTAGCAATACACACCACTTAAAGAGATCTTGTCAAAGAAATAAACTTTGAAGTATGCAGTACCCAATGCACCATGTACTTAGGGGCCCATCTACAAAGCAGCGGTATGGTCTTTCTCCAGCCATATGTTGGTTTAACCTCTTTGTGATCCCCCATTGTAAATGTAAGTTATCACAGGCAGAAGAAAAAAACAACTTTAAGTATTTATTTCCTGTGCATCTCCACTTTCTGGTGCTGTACTGTGAGGGGAACCCAAAGACTTGATCAGGATTTTGAATCTTAGTTGTACAGGTCAAGCAATCATCATAGTTAACACTTTCATTGCAACCACTGTGTGGCACTTTACTGATGTAGCAAACTCATGACCCCAGGTTTGTTTTCTTTCACTCTTGCTGCTTTTACTTTCATGTAGTTGTGATCCAGGCATCTGGGAAGCCACCCAATGTCACCTCACAGAAGTGTTCATCAATCATCACTTCTGGGTTCGGAGCTTTCCAAACCCTAGTGGCATCACCTGATAAACAACAGGTCAGGGGTTATGTGTTCCTGATGTGCACTGGCTGAAAGCAGATGGGTTACAAGGGTCTATTAACTCAATACAGTCTAATTTTATTTATTTAACCACTTTGCAGTGACCCTATTGTAAATGAATGTTGTGCTAGAGTGGTCAGTCAATTACAGCTATTATACTATAAAATGCCCAAAATCTAGAACTCTAAAATATACGCTTGTGTTTATCTTGTACTTAGGACAAATAGGAAAAACAAGATTTTTTACTTATAACAAAAAAAGTACATTTATGTTCTCCTTCAAAAGGTTTTGTATTGTTGTTCCACAGACCAACATTTCAGCCAAAAAGCTCTTTGCATATTGATATGAGACTCATTTGGAAGATGAGATGGGCAATATACACTAAATAGTCTACACAAAAATTTTAATGCAGCAGGTATGAGCTCCAAATGCTCCAATACTGCATAGTCAAATATGACAGCAGGTTCTTTGGACATTCATTTAGTCCATACCCGTAAGGTCTGACAGATTGACATGACAACTGTGGAAAGTTATTGATACACACTTACTGACTGACTGTTCTTGTGCAGGGTGTCCCAGTGTTTAAGGATCTGGTTGACAAATACCCGGAGGCTCTTTCTAAATCTCTGCTTTCCTTGGATGGCCCTGCTATGCAACTTGCCATAGTTAATAAAGGAATTTTACAGGTGTTCACATCCTAATATATATATA
>NW_017308184.1:152774-218390 GCF_000935625.1 Nanorana parkeri | reverse complement strand
GGATAACATTAGTAGACATGTGTTGCAGAGAGTATATAGAGGAACTGGAAGTTTCACACCCCGGGTTTCAAATGCGAGAAATAAATTTAATTTTGTTTCCACAGTGGGGTGTGCAAAGACCCAGAGGGAAAAGGAAAAAAAAGGGGGCTTTTAAGAAACAAGTTCAGACCTCTTGTATAAAAATTTTAGAAATACAATTATTCAATAACTCGTAGTATACATTATTTCAGATAAAAAACAAAATACATAATCATCAATAAAAATACATATACATATGCAGGTTCACCAGTTGGTGACAATACCGTGCAGTTACGATGTATGTTGTTGCTTGTTATCAGAATGGTATAGGCACTCCTATAGGTCCCTACATGTTTCGCCCCGAAAGGGCTTCTTCAGGGGAGAAAGACAATTCTATGGTAGATATGTGTCCTAGGATAAGAATAATAAGCCCACATATAGTACAATTAGTACAATTAGTACACTTAGAATCAGAGAACTGCACTTAGTCTCACGAGCGAAATCATTTTATATATATATATTAATCTCAATCATAACGAGTGTAAATGTGGTATAGAGGTTGAATGCTTACATATGTATATCTTCACCGTCAGTTAGTCAAGGAGGCAGAGATGTAATAAAAGTTCAAATAAAGGATTGGTTTTGTCAAACATGAACCGCCAAAGGCAACGTAAGATGGAGGGATCGCGTCGGAAACAGCACCCTGTAATCCAGGAAACACAGGCAGCCGGCACAATAGAGGTTTATGGATTTCCGTTAAAAGAACATATGTATGGTAATTAACTATTCCATGTAAAAGTATATGTGGATCTAGATACAGTGAGAAAGAAACTGGGGGGGGGGGGGGGTTGATGGTCTGATGGTTTTGCCTACATAGAAGGCCTTACATTCACATAGCATTAGGTACACCACCCCCGTCGTTTCGCAAGTATAATACCCTTTCGTAGTCCATGGTTGTCCGTTAGGAAGTGTAGTTGTTTTGTCCATACAAATCCAGGGGCATTGGGAGCATCTGCCACATGGATAAAGTCCTTTTTTGGTGTTGGATGTAATTGTTTCTGGGATGTCTACAAAGTGGCTTTGGGTTAGTTTATCCCGTAGGGATTTCGATCTACGGAAGACTATCTCTGGTTGGTGTCCAATATACCTTGTAACAGTACGGTCTGAGGTCAAGATTTGCCAATGATCGGATATTATTTTCCGTATCTGTGAGTGTTGTTTATTGTTTATTCATTCAATCACCATTTAATTTTCACTTCACTATCCTTCTTTTCACTTCCTTTCCTTCTTGTATCTATATATATTAGGATGTGGCAATGTTTGAACACCCGAACATTCCTTTATTAACTATGGCAAGTTACATAGCAGGGCCATCCAGGGAGAACAGAGATTTAGAAAGAGCCTCCAGGCATTTGTCAACCAAATACTTATTACTGCTGCACAGTAATTCCAATGTGATGTATTAAGGCTATCAGCTCTCATAAATAATCCTTAGCAATAACCATTCCTAATTTCAGTGGAAAACAAGTGCTTAAGATGACAATTGCAGCAGTCTTTTTTTGACTCTTTAGAGGGTTTCGCTGAGCCAGCCCCACCCAATACAAAAAGCTGAGGTGTGTGATGTAGAAGTGCTGAAATATTTTTTATACTTCAGTGGATATTCTCTTCATGCCACCTTTTCTAACTATATCAATATTTGCAGAGGCTATGGTTTTGGTTCAACAACCAATATATTATTGAACAGATTGAAATTATGATTTGATTAAGACCAAACATGATGTAAATCGAACGCATATATTGCTTAGGAGATTTAATGTGTAACATCTGACTTCTGTATGTAAACGGTTTGTTATTCTCTTATACATTTGTGTAAACACTTGTTTTTATGTAGGGCCATCATAGAATTAGTTATAGAAATTATATGAAAGTTAACTTTGTGCAGTTAAATAAACAGAATTGCAATTTTGTATGTTGTTAAGTCACAGTTTAGGTGGGGGGTTTGACAACCTGATTCTGTTCTTGACTTTGGCTTAAGGGATGATTATGACTGCTATTAGCAGGCCAATTAGCTATTTATGACATACCTGCACAGGTACTGGGCTAAGCAGGATGTGTGATACTGCTAGAAGTTTTATGACCTTCTATTAATGGAGTTTATTGAGATTTAGGATAGTCTGATTTCTGTTAGAGCTAACTGTTCAATCTGATTGCTTTTGTTTTTTTGACTTGTATACTTTGGAGAAATCAGGGTGGGACTATGTTCAGTACAACTCCCTATTCTTCTCACCTAGCTTGGGGTATCGTCACACCAAGGAATAGCTGATCTGGATAGTTGCATAAAGAGCTAAGCACCAGGATAAAGTCTTGATTGAAGGTAAAAGTAAATCTAGACAAAAAAGAAAAATGGACAGTAAAAAAAGTTTAACTTTTATCCAAAGAGAAAAAGTGTCCATCCTCCTAGTACACTAGCAAAAAACTAAAGCATAATGGGAGTGGAAGAAGTCATAGCTGACTGACTAACAGCTTTTTTGTTTGCCATTATCCAATTCTTTCTGTAGGTATTAGTAGAGTAAAATCTCTGTTATCCGGTGTTCAACTCACCAGAACTCTCATCTAACCAGTAAAAAATCCCCTGTGTACTCACTGTTCTGCTGATCTGCCTCATGTATTATCCTGGAAGCAATCGTGTGCCTATTTGTCTTAATTTGTTTTAAGTGTGCCTATTTAATTTGCTTTTGATTACTGCATTTCAATATTAATATGAAGTCAATACAGAGTTTATGTTATGGTAAAGTATGGGGTATGGCATTAGTTCAAGCGACCAAAAACTGCATTTATCCAAAACCTACAAATCCCAGTGGATGCCAGATAACAGGGAGTTTACTGTATTACCTTCAGTCTCTGAATTACTTCTGATCCTTTGTCCCTTAATAAATAATACAGAAGAAGTATTTGTGAAAATGTTTGACATAATAAGTATTAGACAAAATATGTCACGTTTAACAAGCTTAAACCGTTTTTGCGTTTCTTCTCTATGTCTTTACTTTTTACAAAAATAGTGTGAAAATAATAATAACCCCCCCCTGAACCCCCCCTCCCTTCCCATCAATGGAGAATGGCAACCAGATGGCAGGGCGGTGGGGTTAGTGTCAATAATTTTTACTGTTTCTTAATTTTTTTAAACTTTTTTATCACTTTTTATTTTTTTATTTAATTATTTCTTCTTATTTTTTAAATTTTTATTTATTTCATTATTTTTTTATCTTATTTTTTTATTTAATTATTTTTTTAATTTTTTTTATTATTATTTATTAAAATTTTTTATCAATTTAATTTTTTTTGTCACCTAACTTTATTGCTATCACACAGGAGAAAACAACCCCCTGTGTAATAGCAATTGGAGGTGGCAGGTTCTCTTTATTGACCCTGTCACCTCCAATACAGGAGTTCTAGCACAGTACTGTGCTGGAACTCCTGTTACAGGTGAGAGAAGAAGAGCACAGCTCTCCCCTCTCACTGTCTACAGTCTGCACGGAGCGAAGAGAGGTAAGTGCAGGGGGGGGAGGGGAGGAGGCTGCACACGGTTTATATGTGAAATCGGCGACATCGCCCCTCTGCGCCCTGCCGCCCCGAGGCCGGGCCTCGGTGGCCTTGTGGGGATGCAAACTTTGAGACACAAAGCAGGATTTACCCTGAAGCAAACATTAGAAATTTGGCAGCTGAGGGTCAGAGGTGGAAACATTCTGCCGTGCTTTTACAGTGCAAGAGCACAGGAATAGGCCTGCAAACTTTAAGGCACAATTCAAGATTTACCCTGCAACTAACATCTTAAATTTGGCAGCGAAGACTCAGCTGCAGAAACATTGTGTGGCACTAGGGATAAGAGAACCAGGCAAAATGTGTTTAACAGAAGGTGCTGCAAACCCGACAGGAGGTCCACAAACACTGAACATGGTGCATAACCCTATGTCTTCAGGAAGTGAAACAATAAATAAACTCAAGTTTGTATATGCTTGTAGATGTCTTGAAGCTGCACTTGAAGTCATGGAACAATTTTATTTGCTCTTTAAAAGTGATAATGAATAAAAAAATATGTGGGGTTCTCGTTAAAATTTACACCAGACCATTATCCAGGCATGCAGCCAGGAAAGGAAGTGCAGAAAGCATGCAGGCCTTTCCTACATGAATCATACAAGGCCACATGAGAAAGCCTTTTTCCCTTACAAGGCACCTTGCCCCAAGTACGGGGTATGTTACATACATAAAAAAGCCAGTTTGACACCAACTGCCTGCACCAGAGGTCACTGAGTCCTTGTTATTGCTGAGGACAATGCTTAGACAACAAATGTACAGTAAACATGAAAAGAATGTAAAAAATGGCATGGGGTTTACCTTACAATTTGTACCAGGCACTGATCATGGCATGCGCCTAGATGATAAGAAAAGAGAGTTTAGTAAGAGTGCAGCCCTCCTTCCTGAAACTAGTACCCATGGATTTCCAAATTGGGGGGATACCTTGCAAAAGGGGGGGGGTGTCAAAGTTTCCCACCTTGCAAGGCACCTGCTGAAAAGACAAGGGCCTCCTCCCCACGTTCATTCCCTGTAGGATGTGAGGGAAGACATCAGAATCTGGAAGCCCCTTTATAATAAAGGAGTCCCTTGATATCAGCTCCCCTTGGGGAATGAGTATGGGGTACATGAATAATCCTTATTACTCATTCTTGAATAATTGTAAAAAAAAAGTTAATAAAGTCCCACAATGTAAATTCATCATCAACCACATTGTCAAACTATGTAGATCCAACATCAATCATGACTTGCTGCATGACTTACATGAGGATTCACATTATTTTAGTCCAGGCATTAGATGCTGGTACAAGGCTCTTCTTCCAGCTTCTTCACAGTTCACAATTCAGTGAAAGAGAGAAATAAATTGGCATATATGGCCAGTTCACCTACCTGCCCGAATCCCCATCTGCTGCAGCCAGAAGTGATTTATTTAATGGCAGTATCACAACCACCACTAAATAACAACTTAAAATAATTGTGTATTTTAATCTAGCTTCAAGCTGTATTAAAAAACCCCTCTCCCTGCTAAACTGTTTTTTTTAAATTATTTTTTTATTTGTATTGAAACATGTCCCCACTGGAAGTACCCAGCTGCCCCAAAAAATAACAAGAATATAAGAAAAAATAAAATAGGAAAACAATAGCAAGAATTTACTCTAAAAGACTTCAGTGGAGCTCGGACGCTATGTTCAGATTTTGCGGATTTCCTGCTGGGTTGGGTACATTTTCAGTGAACCGAACTTTGCGGTGTTCTCTTATCCCTATAGCAGAATAGACATAGCATGTTTCTTCTGTAATACAAAAACCTACTTGCATGCAATTTTTTGCAAAGTACCATTTTTAATGTCTTCTCTCTCCAGCAATGTACTTTAATAACTCTATCTTCCTTCACCAATCTCAGCAACCATACATCAAAGCAAGAAAATGTGATGCTATAACTCTCTAGCTGACAAACATCAAATCATCAAAAGCATGGTGGTCTTATTTCTGTTATTATTTTACAACAGCTTAGAAGTAAATAGGTAGACACCTAACCACTTTTCAGCTGTCACAGCACAACCTGTGAGATAAATACATCTGAAACAAGGTTTTTCTATTCTGATCAATATACAGACACAGATAATGAAGTATGTTACTAAGTAAACATGAAACTGTATTTTTCTCATTTGGATGATAGTGTCCCTTTATAAAAAAGAAAGAAACATTGCACAAAGATTTGCAACAACAAAAAATCTATTTGCTTAAACAGTGATGTTATTTTGCAATACATTCAATATAAACATTGCTAGTTTGAATAGAAAACAATGTATTTCATGGCAAGAGAAATTAACATTCGATAACTTAACAACACACAAGCACAAGAGGAGAGAAAACTCAAAGAGAGCAACCAACTTTGTATCTGTAATCGAAGAACCTAATTAAAATGTCAATGTATTGCATCTTGAGTCATATGATTTAGTCACAGTAAACTTAAAATCAGTTTCACAAATGGAACATTTGTGTAATACTGACATCAACAGGCTCTTAGAAAAACACTTGTGGGGTTATTAACTTAGCTGCCGAAGGCAGCCAAGTAAATAACCGAGCCGAATTGAAGTGAGTCAAAAGCTTTTCGACTATTCACTTCAGCCTTGCATGGCTGATTTCAGCCGTACATCGGCTAAAATCAGCCATTCATCAGCTGCCTTTGGTCAGCTGAACATGCGCGTTAACATGTGCAAATGCAAGTATTTTACTGATCTTTACCCAGAATTTTTTTTGCCAGAAAAAAAACCCCACAGGTATATAATTAGTTGATGAAGGTGCTCTCCGCACACCTTACAGCAATCCCGGCCAGTAAAAACGATGGTGCTTGTAGTAACTACCACGGATGGCACTATGCAAAGTACAAAATTAAGAGACAGGTCGCCAGCACTCAAATTATTTAAATAGATATGTCCTTTTTAATGGACAATTATGTCACAATAATCAACAAAGCCGACATTTCGGGGCCGTGCAGGGTCCCTTCTTCAAGTCAGAAAGATGTACATTTCTTACAACGGTGCACATGTAGCCTTAGTGTAGGTAATGCCACAGTTCATGACATGCATTTAATCTAATTATTTACAAAATGTATCCTGGCACACCTCTATAATTTAGTTAAACTTTTCACTAGCATCTTCTATGTAATCTTTGGACAAAAATGTAAGAACATATTTTTTTTTCTATTTTGACCTGTGTTGATTTTTACTGTAAATAAAAAAGTATATATTTTAGTATATAATTTGTCTCATTTAAAATGGTATAAAATTGACTTTTCTGTTAAAAAGCATGTCAATTGTATGTGCTAATAAAAAAATTTTTTTTTTTATTTTGCATATTTTATTTTTTTGAGCATGTAAATTTTTATTGGCTTACAACAAGAAATAAGGACATACAGACAACCTGAATCACTCAGGAATACAGAGTGTTTACAGTGGTAAATACATGAGATTACATTGTCATAATTACATACATGATCCTGGCTCATAAGGTGCATATGATACAGGGTAACTATTAGAATAACATGTAATACCAGCATCAAAGCTCAACAGAGCCAAACTAACCAATGAATCGAGGTTGTATAGATATGCAGACTTGTCCCAAAAAAAGAATCAGGGTGTACCCTGGGCTGAGATTTCTTCGCTTAGTGTGGCATTGTATATTGGAGATTAAAAAAAAAGCAGCAAAATTAACGGTATAGCGAGTTTACACTCAGGATCATGGAGTGCTTATTGCACGGGCCTACCAAGATTGAGTGACGAGGGTCATATGGGAAATGGTTCATGTGGGAACTAGTGTGTTGGGGGAATGTTAAATGACATCTAGGGGACCCAGGGAGCCGTTCAGTTTTTCTGTTAAGTACCATGAAAGATAGTCATAACCTCCCTCAATTCATATTTTATTTTTATGTGACACTGCATTTATAACAAATACATCAAATGAACATAAAAAATATAAATAATAATAATAAATAATAATAGAAAAATAAATTAAATCTACAGAAAAATAAAAGCTGAATAAAGTTAATAAGAGGTTAAATATGAATATATTTGAATGTTTATCAATCCAGCCAATCACTTGTCCTAGTGGTGTGAACTAGGGTGCATTTATAAATGTTTAGGACAACCTTAAAAGGCTTATAGTTGTGGTCTTCTACTAATGGTGATGTGGTGCAGAGTTCTTTTTTTACTGGGGTTAAGCCCCAGGGATTGTGTGCAAAAAAAATCCCCCTTCTTTGAGATTGCTACAGGATGTTGGCCTTCTAAAGGAAAAGAGCTACTTGACTCTTACAGAGGCTCCTGCATCTGTTCCCCACTTAGACGGAGGTGGTGAGTAACTGGCTAAGGGAAAAGTTAACAAAGAAACCTTCTCATCTCTTCTGTCTTAGCATGTGCTACCAAGATACCACTAGAACATGATCGGCGGGCTATGGACCCGCCGATCGCCTATATGTGAAACACCCGGTAACGGGTGTGTGCATTTAGCGGGTCTTTTCTGCCCGTGCGTGCCCGCTAGGGGGCGCGCGCTGCAGTGCCGTCCGTCCGTTTTTTTACTACGGGCGGACGGCAAGAGGTTAAGGAGACAAAGATCTGTTAGCTGCTAAAAGCCAGTATCGTCTGTGGGAACACACAGAAAGCATTGAAACAGGATTAGATCTTAGCTTGGGCTTTGCACGAGTGTGCATTTGGGGTGTCCCGTTGTTGCTTCACAAAATAAATAAAATAAATAATTGTTTCAAGATCAAGTGCTCTATTGGAATTATTGTGTGACCCTTTTTCCTCTGTCACCATTATATTTTTATGTTACACAGGCAGAATGCTTTTCTGCTAGGGATGTTCAGATACCAGTTCAGATACCAGTGCCGATACTTGGCATTTTCATGAGAACTACCAGGGTTGCAGCAGTTGTAGCTGTGATAAGGCTCTGGCACTCCCCCACTGCCCTGAAATCATTAGTCTGTTTTGTTTTAGGAAAAACTATCAAATGACAATGAACAAAAATGTATCAGTACGTATATCTGTGAGTTCTTGGACAAGTATCAGTACTTGTACTTGAAAAAATGGTTTTGGTGCATCCCTTATTTATATTTATTAAAAAAATCATACCTTAAAACAGGAATGCACAAGTCCTAGGAGGTCTGTATGCTCCTTAAAAATGACAGCTGCCTCCTAACTTTTGAATTTTTATCTAGTCTAGTCTTGGAGCTCGAAAAGTATCAGTTCATGTACTTGTACCGAGTAGGGTACTTGGTATCTGAACATCCCTACTTTCTGCCATCGTCTGGGTAATTTTGTTTATGTCATTGTGTAGGCTTTTTGTTACTCCCTTAGACTTTGAATTAGGGAGATTTCCAATGATTTTCTGGACAAGTATCCAGGGAAATCATGTGCAGGGAGACCCAGAAGCAATACAACAATAGTTAGGGCCCAGTCACATACAGCGTTTTTTTAAATAAAATGTTTTCTCCCACACTCAAACGACACGCTGCTAGGTTAATTGGCTCCAGTCTAAATTGGCCCTAGTATGTATATATGTGAGATAGGGACCTTAGATTGTAAGCTCCTTGAGGGCAGGGAGTGATGTGAATGTGCACTGAGTAAAGCGCTGCATAAATTGTCAACGCTATATAAATACCAATACCAAATAAATTAATATGCCAGGAATGTAACTGCAGAAATGAATATATCACCCCTCAATAGGTAATGAAAACTCCTTTCACTCAGTAATCAGACTGCAACTTTGTATCACATCACAGGTGAGAGGCTGCAGCAGTGGGCTGATCTGTGTCATACATTTGTGTGCATAGCTAAGAAGTGCACAGACTCCAGGATTTACATGATTGTGTTATCTAGAGTCAATCACCTCAGTCCAGTGATTATACCCTGACTCTAAAATCTGCCTATACAAAGATAATGACAACCTTTTAGAGAGAAAACCAGATTGGTGATATTATAATTTCTGTGCGAGCAAATAAATACTGGTAAGTTTTACTAGCAGACATGCACCTGGCATGTAGAAATATATCTGATGCTAGATCCAATTTAATTACAAATTAAAAAAAAACTATGTCCATTAGGTTCAACTTTCACTGTTCTGGAAATGTTGGGGCAGAGGAAGGCTAAACAAAACCCTCTGGGCAACTGTTGACTATGATCACGAGGTATCATAATCTTGTTATTCCTTAACAATGTCTTTATACATATTTTAAAATGCTATCGGCAACTCTTTTAAAACAGAGAGTAAGTAGTTCAGTTGTAGTTAATTTTTGCTGTTGCTTTAAGTTTTTTCTACATGTGAAAACAATGTGCTTTGTTCTGGGAAGTGCTTTTCTTCCTTTTTCTTGAGGGATGGTTTTGAAAACACAGCAGACATACAAGAACATAAAGCATTTTTACTGTTACTTGAGGGTGAAAAAGATTGGCAGGCGTGCAAGTTGAGTGAAAAGATTATCTGGCACATTGCATAATGTTATACAAAAATATTTGTTTTTTTTCAATTAATCTAAAATAGAATATAGGATTTTAACGTAGAATCATTACTCACAACATGGCAGTCTTATTTTCCTGGCTCGAATATTCATGGTGGAAATAAATTAAGAAATAATTCATAGCGTGTGGAATTGAAAGAAAAGTGAACATCTGACTTGCAGTTGAACCTCTGGTATTACACACATCACGTTTGCTTAACGCTTGTGGCCTGGTTATTTTTTTAAAAGCATTATTGATTATACAGTGGTATATTATGTTTGCCTGACCTTCAAAGATATGCACAGCTTCTCCATAGAGCAATTATTAATTTATATTTTTCTCAGAGGGATTAAGTGCAATTGAACATTTTTTAAAAACTGTTTTTCAGTTTCCACTTGCACACATCCCATAAAGTGATGTTTAATAAATGATTCACAAACTAGATGATATTATTTAAACAAGCTTATGACTTTCTATCATTCATCAAAAAATCATAGAGTTTATTGGGACTTGCTGCTGAACACAATCAAATGTAAGTCTATGCAAAAGGTTGAGGAGAGAAATGAGTAAGAGAGAATTTGTGGTCAAATTACAAATTGTAATGAAAGCTGTAAAACAATAAGAGATGTACAAATTATGAGATTTTACCATAAAAAACTGGGACATTTAAAACCTACCCAATTGTTCTTAAGCTCTATTTAAATGTGAGGATATTTGGACTCAGATTGTCAGCTTCCGATGACTGCAATGCTGAACGGGCAGTGTGTGCGTGCGCACACCGACCCGTTCGGCAGTTGTCGAACAAGCAGGCCACTAACCCATCGAGAATCGTACAATTTTAGGCGGGTTTTCCAGCCTGCTTGTTCGACGGAAGTAATGCCGCAAACGAGCACATATAGGCGATCAGCGGGCTATGGACCCGCTGATCGCCTATATGTGAAACACCCGGTAACGGGTGTGCTTAATGGTCGGGTCTTTTCTGCCCGTGCGTGCCCGCTAGGGGGCGCACGCGAGCAGAAAATAATTGCCATCTGGCAAATGCAGCAGTGCCGTCCGTCCGTTTTTTTACTACGGCGGACGGCTAGAGGTTAAATAAAAAAACAAACAAACACACCTTCTCAGTATGAGAAAAATGAAAAAAACAAAAAACAATATTTGTCCTATGAAACAATGCACAAAAAGTAGCTGAATTTACACGTGTGCATTTTTCCTGCAATGCATTTTTCATTGAAATTGCATTGTAAACACATCAAGATACATGTCGTCATGTGTTTCCAATGCACATTACAATGCATCATAATGCATTGATGAGGGTCATGGCATGTCATTGTCTGTCATTATGTATGCACTGAGATATGTTTTGATGTGTTTCTAATTATTTCAATGGAAAAAACAAAAAAAGTAAAAATGCAAAGGTGTGAATCCAGCCTAAATTATTCTTCTGGCAAGATTCATGATCAAGTTCTGCTTCTTTTTAATTTGTTTGCATGGTGGAAAAAAACAGAACTTACATCTAATTTGACAGCCAGTTCCTCTGCCATCGTGACAACAGTTTGAAAGCCATTCTCCCTGTATTTCTGAAAGTAACTAAGCAGCCCTTTCATTAGCAACATCATTACACATATCGTTCATTTTGATGGTTTGCTTACCATATTCACAGCTAATAAAATGTCACACCATATATGTAAACTTGAAATATAACATTTTCCACTTTGTAATTTACAAGTGGTGCATTTTTTTCATCTTGCTGTCTTCACATGCTTCTATCAGCTTGTTTAGAACACCCCTTATGTAAGTTTCCTTGTATTATATGCACTTTCAAACTTTCTACTAGGGATGAGGCGAGTGTTCGATTCGAACATGAGTTCGAATCAAACATCGGCAGTTCGAGCGCTCGCCGAATGCCGAACTTTATGGGATGTTTGCGGTTTGTTCGACCGCGGACATTCCATAATGCAAAATGCCCACTGAAGCTCTGATTTGTTAAAGTCTTGCACCTGACCACAGGTCAGGTGCAAGACTTTGCCCAATCAGGGCACAGCAGAGGAGGGGCCTGAAGGAGAAAGTTATCTATCAGGTCCCTCCATGCTGATTGACAGCAGGCAATGGGCAGGTGCAATAGCCAGCTTGCTATTGGGTATTGCATTTTACAATATCCAATAGCAGGCTGGGTATGGCTCCCAGCCTGCATTGAAGAGGATGCAGGGGTGGTGGGGCAGAGGAGCCGCGGCCGGACCGGAGAAGAAGCCGATGGACCAGAGGACTGGAGGCCAGGACAGCAGCGGAGGTACGGGGGGCAGTGAAGGCATGCAGCGGTCTGTGTCACCGCTGTCTCCGCCAACACAGGTGCGGAGAGCAGCGGGGATTTGAAGGGACACAGGCCGCTGCAGCCACAGTTCTCCTAAATGAACTGGCAGCTGCCGATACATTTAGAAAAACTGTGGACCCGGTTCGTAAGTACGGATTGTCCGTAACCCGGGGACTGCCTTAAAGGGGACATTCATTTTAGAAGGTTCGACCCCCATTCACTTGCATTGCGTTCGAGTTCGCATTCTAACTTTTCAGCCGTTCGAATACGAAGCGAGCACGTGGGTGTTCGGCTCATCACTACTTTCTACATGGTAATGCTGTTAAAGCAGTTTTAGGGTCGGGGCTTTTGGAATGAAAATGGCACATTTAATTTTACACTGGCAAATTATTGTAAATTTGTTCAGTGGCTCCTAAAAAGCCATTTCTTTTTGCACTCCTTTCATATCAGATATGTTATCATGTCCACAGTCTCTTGAAAAATCATTGTGAATACCAAAATTAGCCAGCGTGTCTAAGATGAATCCAATAGGCTTTAAACGTATGTATGATCAGGCTGTAACAATGGCACACATGTATTATCTGTATTAGCAGACTTGTAGTATGCTTAATTAGGTAGTGCTTTCATCTGATAAGGAGAGATTTCTATAAGGTAATGAACTGTACAGTAAATTTTTAAAGTTTATTATGCAATACTTAATGTTCACTGAAAGAGTTATGCACTTTAAGTTAGTACTGAGATTCTTCCAATCCCTTGTACCATTATTTTCTAAATTACACAGAAGTCCAAAATAGTTTTAACTCATAATTTGCATGTATTTGCTTTATAAATGTAGAACTATACATCTTTTATGAATCTCTCCAACATTCATTTTCAACAATAAAATAAAATTATGCAAATGCATGGATGTGTAGAATTTAAAGTGGAAATGTAAGGACACAGGGCAGCGCTCAGGTATGAGATAGAAGGAACCTTGAAACCATCACTTTTGTTTCCCCAGTTTCAGTACAGTATTATATAGTAGGTTAACACAACATAGGAGGCCTGCTGGTCCCTGGTGTTACATCTAGCAGGCAGGCTACCATTTGACCATTGCTTGCTGTAGCATATCTGCTAATACCAGTTGGATATAGGTACCACTACAGAACTTCCATGCCAAGGAAAGAAGAGTATGAGGACACCATGAGGATGAGCCTTGATTCAAGAAGATTGATTGGTCGATCCTACTCCTAAGCACTGAAAAGAGTAAGGAAGTGCCCTTAAGAGAGAAGATGGGCCCAGGTCATCATGTAACTTATGGAACTTTGCTCTTACTGCTATATGACTTGGCAAAGACATTAAAGGGGTCGGGTAAACTAAATAAGCTTAAACCCTCTATTACTGCAAACCATCCGTGTGTGGCTGATTTACTGGAGAACAGGCCTTCTACTTTGTAAGGAAAATTGAACCTTAAAGAGAAGTTTCCACATAGCTTAGCAAATGAGGTGAAGCTCTGCCTACTTTCATCATTCAATCATATGCTAGCAAAAATACTGTTTATTTATTTTGCTGATTGGGTATCCTTTGCAAAATGAAATTTCACCAAGCTAAGAGAAAATCCAGCTGCAAAGTGCAAATTACCTTGCAATGTGAACAGCATGTTTGCCTTTAGTAAATCAATCCCTTTGTCTTAAGAGTTGGACTTGACTATGTCTTCACAACCAATTATTTGAATTAATACATAACTTAATTTGGGTTGCAAAGTCAGATACATTTGGGTTAATTGGATATAATGAAAAAAGGAACATATATTTGCAACTTTGCATCTTTACAACAGGTTGGAAGAAGCCTTCTCATTGAAGGTCTTGATACATAAAGATAATATTTCAACAATGTCTAACTACCGACAAGTAAACAGAAACATGAAAGGTAATACTTATGAACAATGTTCTAATAATGTAAAGCAAGTAGCAGTCTGTTGCTTTCAGAATGACTCTATGGGGGTGATCTACTAACCTAAACACACGCACGCACTAGGTGCGTGTGATTTTTACACAGCAAAACGTATTTATCAACCAAAAAGTCTCTAAAAGCATATTTCCACTAATGCCATATATGGAAAAATCATGCACATGATGCATATATAATGTTGCTTCACAGTTTTAGACAAAAATGGTTAGCTCATGCATTTACATTCCTGCATTCATCAACGCAAGCAACACAACATAGAGCTAATTTACACAACATCACCTTGCAATTCATGCAGGGCTTTGCACAACACACCTGCTGGGTGTGTACACACTACAAAGGTGTCTAGATTCCACCAATAGATCATGCTGGGAGGGAACACACTACAGAGGTGTATACTTGTTCGTGGCGTGTTTATAAGGTTAGTAAATCAACCCCTATACTACACAATCACTATAAAGCAACCAGAAGCTAAACTTCACTCTCTTCAATGTTCAATAACTTTATTAAACAGAATGGCTGCAAACATCCTGTCAGACTCCTCTCTTTACCCTACATTTTGTTACAGTTGAATCCCGTAAAACAATTATTTACTATACCTCCCAAGAATACACCAGATATATTTCTCAGCCTGCTGCTGTTCACACATCATAAAAATATTGAGTTAACAACACAGTTTGAAATATAATATTACACGTGGCCAGGTGTTAAATAAGTTATGTTTGAATACTAACCACAAAAGAACGAGCATGAGAGATTGGACCAAATGTCTTTTTCTCAATTACCATTGAAATGAACATATTTTGGCAAGCTAGACATTTGGACCTAAACACCCATTCTGGTGATAAATCAATTCTGTACTTGTGTTAAACAGCAGTTAAATGTAAAATTATTGGAAAAGTGTGAACATGTATAAATGATGATTGCAAGGCAATGGATAACATTGTTGCAGGTTTTGTTCATTTTTTATGTAAGTAATTGCATGTTAAGCAAATCTTTAATTCTGAAGTATATTATTTAATTCTAATGTTCTATGCATATAGTTGGACAGCAAAAGCCTTGATGGCCTTTTTGCTATTAGTCTGGTAAAAATTGGTGCCATCAGACGCAGAGGTGGAGAGATTACAAATTGGCAGTGGCAGTCTAAGAACCTTAATTGTTCAAATGTTCAGTCAATGTAAATAATTTGGCAATCAGACAAAAAGGCCAGAGGTGCCCCCTCAAGAAAACTGTTTTAATAGTAGTAATATCAAACCAAGTTAGACAGATACTCACAATAAAACAGGGTCTTTAACTGCTTATAATAAAAAAACCTTATGTCTCTCTCTGTTAAGTAGATCTTCTCTGCAGTTCTCACTGCAATATGTTCAACCAAGATAGAAGGAAATCCTAAAGGTGGCCATACACTGTACAACCATCGCAAGACCTTAGTCTTGCGATGGTTGTAAAGTGATTAAAAAACGTACGATCTGCCCATCTTGGACAGGCAGATCGCACTCTCGATCATCGCAAGCCCGCCCCCCTGAGGGGCGGGCTTCCGATGACCGCAATGCTGAACGGGCAGTGTGCGCGTGCGCACACCGGCCCGTTCGGCATTTGTCTCCCGAGCACCGTTCTAACCAGCCGAAAATCGTACGATTCTCAGCTGGTTTTCTAACATGCTCCTTAGACAAAAGAAACGGTCGCACGTCTTCGTTCACACTGTTCGATTCTCGTACGATCGCGGGATTTCCCGCGATTCTCGTACGAGAATCGAGCAGTGTATGGGCACCTTTAGACTGGAAGGAGCTATACTGCATGGAGACAGGCACACTTACAACTGGTTTGTCAAATGGCTAATGCATTTCTAGGGAGTGCCTCCTTTGTCATAGCCTCTGATGAAGGGAGCGTGCACTGGAAACACATTAGCCACGTCACCTGGTATACCATACTGCAATATCATGTGGCCTGGTATGGTTCAGAAGGGGGTGGGGGTGCACGCTTGCTTCCCTCCACCTTTCCTGGCCACCCAGGCTGCATAAGGGTTTAGCTTAGATTTTGGGGAGTAAAAACCCCCCACAAAATCTGTACCAGATCCATATCTGGGCATGCAGCCTGGCTGGCCAGGAAAGGGGAAAGGCAGAGGGTGTGCACCCCCTCATCCTGTTGAACCATACCAGGCCACATGTCCTGTACATGAGGAGGGTACCTTGCCGGGAAGGGGGGCGGGGCGTGAAGGCTCCCATACTCTGGCAAGGCACCTTGTTCCCATGTCGATGAGGACAAGGGCTTCACCCCCACATTCAGTCTACTAAGGATGTGGGAGTCTGCAGGGGGACTTAAAAAAATGTGGAAATATCCTCCATTCAGATAAGTGGGCCCCCAGATATCCACCCCCCACATGAATGTAAATCCATTGTCAAGCACAATTGCTTGCTAGGTGGCAGGTGACCTAGCCATTGTAGCAACCATGGTCCTGAGTTGGAAGCTATCATTTAGTGGCAGTAGTGATACCGCCTCAAAATAAATGACTTCTGGTTGCAGAAGCTGGCGGATCAGCTGGTGGGCAAACTAGCCAAACAAGGCCATTTAGTTCACCCAATAGACAAACTGTAAACTCTAGGTTGATCCAAGCTTATAGCATACTTGATCTTGAAACACCACAATAACAAGATGGTAAAGTGTTTGTAAAAGCACATTTTCAGTTTTGGATATAGTGAGGGTTGGACCCTCTTTCAAGTTTTTATTGTTGTCTATGTCCCTGCTCTGTATATACACCTCCTGGTGATCATTGTCACAAGACAGAAAGTGAGAAGAAATCCAAAATGTTAGAGCTGTTATCAGTTGTTAGTGAGACACAAATGGCAAACAAACACCTTGATATGAGTTAACCCTCTCAATCTATTCAAAGCAAAACAAATGGCAATAGATACGCATAAATGGCAACCAGCACTAAATATATTGCATTTAACTTTATTGGGCAAGCACCTCGAAGCACAATTTTATTAACCACTTGAAATCCAGGGTGTTAGATCCCCTATCCTCTTCAGGCCATTTTTAGGCATTCAGTATCATTTTTCTGGGTCAAATAGAGCTTTCTTTTGGTGGTATTTTATCACCACTGGGTTTTTTTTGTTTTTTTTTTTACTATAAAAAGAAAAAAGCACTGGGAATTTTGGAGAAAAAATGTTTTCCACATGTTAGGTTATGAAACATTTATTATTACCCATTTTTTTGGTAAAATGTAAAAGATGGGGGTCATGTCAGGTAAAGAGATACCAAACATGTGAGCCTTAAGATTGCAAAAAAAACATACCCAAAATTACCCTTAGCCAACACTAAAAGCTTTAATGTTAACAGTTATTGATGGCCTTAGAATTTTTGCTCATGTGCCAACATTCACGATGATATGTAACATGTGTGGTGTAATCGTTGATGTGTGTTTGCATTTGTATGTACATGGGGATGGGGGACTTAAACATTTGTTTTTCATTTTTTTTTATATGTGACTAATTTTTAAACCTGCTTTTTGTTTTCACACTTAACATTACTGCTATCTCATAGAGGACTAATACGCCCACTTGTGATATCACAGACAAAGTGACAAACCCTCTTTATGGAGACATCAGGGATCACCTAATGTCACCTAGGGACCCCAAAGAGATCAGCAGAAAAACAATATATTGCACCTTACCTTAGATGTCATGGTTGCATTAGTCCTTTACTTTTCAGACTAAGAACATTTCAGCAAGTACAGAAAATACCAGTTGATCTTGCCGGAAATGCAATGCTCTTGTTATTTTCTGTAAGCTCTACTGAGAGGACAAGCAATAAGGATAGGTTCACACCAGATGCAGTGCGTTCCAGCCCAATTCTAGCCAGAACTCACTGCATCGCATTGCGGACAGCTCACTTTTTGGTGGGACAGGAGGGGGTGTGGCGGGCCATTGAAATGAATGGCACCGTAGCCACGCCCTCTGGCCGCAATGCCATCGGCCGCACAGGATCGCAAGGCACAGTGTGTCTGCGGTCCGATCCGATCAAAATAGTGCTTGCTGCATTTTTATCGCACCAGACAACAGGCACAATGTGCCTTGCGATCCCGTGCGGCTGATCGCATTGCGAAGGGAGGGCGTGGCTACTGTGCCATTCACTTCAATGGCCTGTCACGCCCCCTCCTGCCCCACAAAAAAGTGAGCCGGCCGCGATGCAGTTTGTTCTGGCCAGAATCAGTCCGAGACACACTGCATCTGGTGTGAACCTAGCCTTAGTGTCTTATTTCCCCATGCCCCATGTCAAGGGGATAAATGGAGGAAGACATGTTTGAAGTCCAGCCTAGGTGACAGCGATGTCTCCCTCCATAGATACAGTAGAATGGGTGAGCAGATCCATCCAAGGATAGAACGTGTGTTATCTGCATAATTACTTGGTTGAAATAAAGAAAAAAAGGCTGATATCAGAAAACTAATGGATTTTGGGTTTATATATATTTTAACACTGTTGTAAACCCTAAGTGATGACATTTTGTTTGCTAAACCAATATGTATCATAAACAATAATCATTTTTGAAATAAAATACTTCTTTTTACCTTTTTAACAGTTTGTTGCATCTTATTGCTACTGAAATCCTGAAGCTTGTCTTCCTGTCTACATGCAATGACTGAAGCAATGGCTGCATAGCATTTTGCAGGACAGGTTTTCTATGGTTGAAAGCAAAATCTTTATTAAAACAGCCACATATAGTCACTATAGAAACCCATGTGACAGAGTGACAAATTAGAATCACAACTGAAGAGACAGGGGCAGAGCATTGTGACCCTATATGTTTTAAGGACCTTCATGGCCAGATCATAAGAAATCATTTTAATACAAGCTGCAGATAAAAAACCTTTAAAAATAAAATGTTCATGCTTTCTCCGTCATATAAAAGATGCGTGGGGTGCTCATGGAGAAGACATGTGGTTAAAAAAATGTGCTGTTAATGTTGTTAAGTAAAAGTAGAATGTGTGCTGTAGTATTTTATTACATTGCCTGTATGTCCATTTTTACGAATGCCATAAATGGCAAATCCAACAAAACATTTAAATACAGAGTTTATACTCATATAAAACAACTGTTTTATCTTTAAAAATATGTGTATTGTTATGCATGTATGCTTAACGTTCACCCATCTCTGCAATATAATATGGCTGCTTAGCAAAAGGACAGCAACAACACTGCCTGAAGTTCTGGAGACTCAATTTCATTGCTCTACCTCCCGCTTGCTTTTTGAAATACTAATAACTATTAAAGCACAACCATCCTTCTCTATCTCTCTCTGGCTTTTGAGTCTATGGGGGTGATTTACTAACCTAAACACACGCACGCACGCACCAATTGCGTGTGATTTTCACACAGCAAAACGTATTTATCAACCAAAAAGTCTCTAAAAGCATATTTCCACTAATGCCATATATGGAAAAATCATGCACATGATGCATATATAATGCTGCTTCACAGTTTAGACAAAAATGGTTAGCTCATGCATTTACATTCCTGCATTCATCAACGCAAGCAACACAACATAGAGCTTATTTACACAACATCACCTTGCAATTCATGCTTGGCTTTGCACAACACACCTGCTGGGTGTGTACACACTACAAAGGTGTTTAGATTCCACCCATAGATCATGCTGGGAGGGAACACACTACAGAGGTGTATACATGTCCGTGGTGTGTTTATAAGGTTGGTAAATCAACCCCTATGTATCTCTCTTTATGTTCCTTTTACAAAGTGAACACTTACACAAGGAACAAGACTTCAACTTTTAGCTGTTGTGTGGCAAGTAATTATAAAACAGTTTTAAAGTAATTTGCCATGGGACAAATACAGGCTCCACCATTGTTTGACTGAAAATGCATGTGAAGTGAATGCTGACCCACTGGAATTACTACTTTCTGAATAAACCAACCTGTAACAAAAATGCTGATCAGGAAGGTCCTTTAATTATTTTAAATATTGAAGCCAGAGAGTCAGGCGGCAGGCAACTAATGCCTTTAAAAGGAAATGTAAGCAATGTAAGCTTTCATGTTTTCATCAGGACAGGTTTCATATAAAGTGATCAAATGGCCAGGCTGTGGCCTGGTATCCAAGTATTTACACAATCTCAACAAGTGATACATTGGCATTAAAACAAGCTGCAGGCACTGTGTAGTAATTAATCTCAAATCTCAGCTGTCACTGCCTCTGTTAATACAGTTCCTAATTCTGCTATTTAGATGTTTCAGCCTGCAATTTTTCAACCATCTAGCGGTTCTAGTTCATAACTGCTCTTGTGTCTTCCACAGTTTTGCGATCATGTCATTTAGTGATTTGTGTTAATTCTGGTAGCTGGGAAATTTCCATTCTCGCCTGCGGGTGATTGCCTTGATTGCTCTGAATACTGTTTATGGAGGTACTCAAGTTCACACAAATGCATACACAAAATCTCTTCCTGAAACTCTGGTCCTGGGCCCCCATTCCTGTGTCTTCAGTCCTTGGCTTGCTTCTAAGCAGGATTCCTGCTGCCTGCCCTCACCTTTGCCTGGTTTTGACAATCTTGATTGTTCATCTGCCTTGACCTTACTAACCACGATTCTGTACTTCCATACATTTCTGCTAGATGTCATTTGCTGCCAGTCCAGGTATACCAGAGAACCATAACCTGGAAGCCATATGCAGAAACGTCCATAACTTCCTTCTGGATGCTCTGGTGAACACTGTGCAGTTTCTCAGACTCTTGTCTTGGCCTTCTTAAGGGCTTGTTCACACCATGTCCAGATCAGATCCAGACCAGAATGTTGTTGAAATGAAATGAGCATGAAATGCATCACACTGTATTCTTATGTTATTTCTGGGCTCTGTTCAAACCAGTACAGTCCGTTTCAGTGCACGAAAACAAAAATGCTGCATGCATTATTTTTTATGGTCTGGAACACACCAAAATGCATGTAATCACATCAAAAACACACGCAAATGCACTGGACTACACCTGAGACAATTTTAACTGTATTTGCAGCTCCGCTTCATATCTAGTCCAGGCATGGTGTGAACAAACAGGCCTATAACAGTTTCAGTTGTTATATGAACAGTTTACAGCATCTGCTGTTTGTTTGCATTAGAAGACTAGTAGGCTGTAAGTCCCCACTGCCATAGTAAACATAGGTGATGAGCTGAGATTTAGGTGCCTCTGATGTAAGTTTTGAAGACAAATTGCTTCATAATGTCTGAAGATATAGAAGTCAATCAGGGCTTGTTTATACCTTTTTTTTTTTATTGCTGATTAAGATTATTTATTTAAGATATTTCAATGTCCATAGCCTGGGTACAGATTCACTTTAATGTTGAGCTCCAGGCAAACAGCTAAATACACAAATACAATACGGCTGTCTTACCTGCCTTACGTAATTTGTAGTTCTGTTTTTCCTAGTCCTGAGATTTACACAGCTCTTCCACACTGCATAGCCCTATCTGACAGGGCAGGACACATGAGTTTTCTCTGCTGTAGTTAAGTAACACTAACACTATCTCCTCTCCAACCCCACTCTGTGACTGGACAATGAAGCAGCAGACTGGTGAGCCCTTTCTTCTGTCATTCTGGTCTCTCCTGCTATCAACATGTTCCATGACCTGATTTTTCTCTGCTACAGTTTCACTTTCATTTACATATATCCTTCCCACTCCATTACTGGACAGTGAATGAAGAAGCAGCAAATTGATAAGCTCATATCTCTGTTACTCTGCTCTCAGTTCCTGTCAGCATTTTCCTTGGTTATCCTTCCCCCAGTCTAATGTTTGTTGTACAAGGGACTGCAAGTGACTGATACCAAGTCAGATTCCGGTATGCACACTGTTTGGCTAATAGCTGCATTAATGTATGTCTTTTACATCTTCCTGGAGTTCCGTTTTAAGGTAAGATGGCCTTCTAAGGGAGGGAACGCTGAAATCTCCATGCTTCAGATCTTTCCATTAGAGACTTAGAGCCCATTCACACCAAAATTGGAAGGAAATCGCAAGTCAACAGAGGGTCAGTTGACTTGCAATTTCAACCTCCGTTGACTTTTCTTTTAAACTTTTTCCTTTTTTTTTTATAATCTTTATTTTAAATAGCATGTCCTGAGTGGACAAATTTCTATGCATTTTGTTTTACATTCGCATTCCACTGCATTGCAATTACATCCATTTTTATTCTGTTATGTTAGGTTGCACTGAAAAAGAGTAGAGCCTGCTCTACTTTTCTTTCATTGCACTGCAACGGAACACAATGGATCGCAGTAGTGGGAATTGGTCCCATAACATTTTCGGTGCCCCTTGCATCAGCATCTGTTGAACCACACAGTGGATCTGGTTTGAATGGGGGACTAAAAGAGGTATTTAAAACTAGTTGGTAATTTAGTCAAACTGCATCTTCATGAAACTTCACTTTTAATAGTTTAACTGCCCGGCTGCAGATTCTTGTTCTGTTTAAATTACTTTTGAAATATGTTTTTTTCTTAACTAAGGTTCTCTAATTTTTACTGCTTCATGACTGGCTGTTCAGAAGATAATCTACTAAAAACCTGAATGAGCCAATTGCAACATAGTATAAAATGGAAACACAGTTCAGACCATAGGAAATGTATAGTATGTAAATAGTTATAAAGAAAAAAAATCATCTCAGACAAATTATTAGGACAAAAGCAAAATAAGGAAAACCAATATTCCTGCTTTTACTCATCATTTATTGATACATTTAAGTACCAGTTTAAATGTATCAGTTACTTGTGTCCTCTGCACACTATTTTTTTATAGCTATTTTTCTAGCTGTGACATACGCTGCTGTCAAAACCAGGGTCATTTGAATTCTGTTCACTCTCAACTACTGATTTGTTGCAGTTGTAGGATTGCAGAGTAGCAAGAAGTGTTAGCAGTGTAAGCCAATACATCTTTATGGCACTGCACAGTTAAGTCAGTCTGTAATTGTAAACATTCTTAAAGGAGAAAAGAACACAAAGATGACCTGTGGGTGCTACTAATCCTTTACTGTCTAGTCAGCAGGCTGGGGATAGTAGTCGGCTGATACACTAGATACCCTCTACTGAGATTCGTTATATGGCATCTTGCGGCCTATAGGGACACCTTGCGCAGGAAGGAAATGGGTGATGAAGTGTATGTTTAGGGGGTGGGAGGGAGGATTTAGGCAAAATTAGGATAAAAGACACAGGGTTTTTTTTTAACTGTTAATCAATTTACAATGCATTGTACCCAGGGCGTCTAAATCATAAATGTGTCTGGATGGAATCAGAAATTCTGGGATAGGTAATACAAGGGACCCAGGGCAAAAGTGCTATGGATGCACCAAGCAGGTTTTACCTAATAAATGACACTAGAAATAAAACTGATGCATCCATGCAACTCCTTTATGCCTTAGCTAGGCAGTTGATTTCTTTATAGAAAGTGACCTGGAATGAATGGATCGACTGGCTTTCTATAGTGCAAGCTACACAGTAGTATTTAATAGAAATTAATTGTTCATTGTACATTTCTGTGTAGTTAATTGTTGCTGCATTCTACCGTGTTTCTTACACTATAGGGAGCCAATTGTTCCATGGTTACTGATGCATTAGCAATTGCTTGCAGGCAATTTTAGTAGCAGGTTATAAAAAACATCCTTGTAGCTTTTCACTAGCCTTTGCAAATCAACCCCGATAACTTGCATGTGGAGTAGTTACACCCATTCAGAATCCAGTGATGAACAGGAATAGTATGAAGCTATAGCTCTACTACCATCTAGGAAAACACTTGACTCAAGTCTTGATAACTGTGTGTACACGCAGTGTATATGAGCTCCTCAATGTTTAGCTTCAACAGTCTTTCTTCTCATATTTTAAATTAAAATTAAAGTATTCATGAATTTTCATCAACTGCTTGGTAGTTTCAACATACTTTATTATATGAAAAGTTAATAAGTAATTAATTCATTTTGTACTTTTAAAGCCTGCGGATAAAATAGCGAGAGAATGTGATTACCATGTACTGCATTAAAATGTGAATCTGTTTAATTGAACACTCCAAAGCTGAGCAGTACATATATTTTTCAGTAAAAAAAAGTCTTATTTTTATCAGCTGTGTTGAAACACTCTGCTTTTGTGTTTTTTAATTTTTTTAAGCATAATTGTTTATTGAAAAGCAAGAACGATTGACAGTATGCCAAAGAGAGAACAAATAGTCATGTATCATAGCAAAGGCATAAGTAAGGTTAGTATTAAATCATTAATAAAATGAAATTCCATAACGGTCTATAACAGCTGAATAAGGGCCTATTCACATGATATCTGGTCCTGATCAGTTCCTGATAAGGTGCGGATCTGCAGATGGGGTGCTACTGATGCAGTGCGTTTTTGCCTCATTTTGGCTGCGTTTTTGATGCGTTCCAGTTTAAAAAAAAATTTATTGTATTTTTTGTTTTGCTGGAGTGGGGCTGTCAGTATGTTAGCTGCAGTGCAGTAAGTTTTTGATGCGTTTTTGACGCGCTTTGCGTTTCCGGTCTGTTTCCTGACCGGACAAAATGTGACATGCAGTATTTTTTCTGTCGTAACCTGAACGGACTGCGCACCTGCGAACTGTAGCCCATAAAACACATAGGGATACATTGGGATGCATTTTTAGTGCAGGAGCGTACGGATCAGGTCAGCACAGAAAACGGACGTCGTGTGAACAGGCCCTAAAGAACAAACTATATATTACACCAGAACGCATTAAGAGTCAATATAGTATGTGGATTTATCTCATATACTAAATGGGAACTGCTAGAGGTGAAATATAAGGAAAGGTCTTTAGTAGTGAAAGAGAAAAAATCTGAGCGAAAGGATATTAACATATAGGTGATGAAAGTACTGTATTGGGATATATCAGCCTAAGGCTGGGCACACACCTTACAACCATCGCAAGACTTCTGTCTTGCGATGGTTGTAAGGTACTTAAAAAAACGTACGATCTGCCTATGTTGCATAGGCAGATCGTACTTGCGATGATCGCAAGCCACGCCCCCTGAGGGGCGGGATTCCGATGACCGCAATGCCGAACGGGCAGTGTGCGCTTGCGCACACCGGCCCGTGCGGCTGTTATCGTACGGACATGCCACAAACCCGCCGAACATCGTACGATGCTCGGCGGGTTTTCGAACATGTCCGTAAGTTTAAAGTCGTGCGACCTTACAGTAGTAGAGGTCGCACGGCTTCCACACACCTTACGATCATCGTACGATCGCGGGATTTCCCGCGATTATCGTACGATAATCGTAAGGTGTGTGGGGACCCTAAGTCTATACACAAATTCAGGATTAAGTTACCAGTGGATGCATACCAAGTGGAATTCTGTAGAATGTTTTGTAACTCTGCTTTTTATGAGGTGATGTGCTATGGTCCATTGACTTATTTAGAATCATTCAGTGGTGGAATTAAGCATTGATCTCCATGTTTTGAAGATATATTGTGGACTATTGTCGAGACATTGATACACTATTTCTTAGTGTGTGGTTCATACAGACATTAGTATAGGAGTGAAGGTTTGCATAATAAACAGTGACTACATTTATCTGTGATTGGACAACGATGAATTAATGGAATGTGCATTATGCACTTATATCACTGCACACATACGATTATCGGACGAAAAGTCGATCGCATGCGAAAATCGTCCGATAATCGTAAGGTGTATGGGCACCTTTAGAGTAATGCTATGATTCTGACCTTTACACAAGGTAGTCAACATATGCTCAGTAAAGCTGTATTCACTTCAATTATACAATCAAGTACAAAAGAAAACTCCTGTTTTTATTGCATTGTATATGATTAGGTGTTCAAAATGATGACAGGTTATTTTTTCTATGCAAAAAATGCAAATCACCTTTAATTTTGTACAGATTTAATTAGAAAACAGGTATTATAAATCAGAAGCAGAGCTTACAAAATATAATCTGGCACAAAAAATGTAATTTTTTTTTCACAAGTCACATTCACAAAAATCATGTAGATTCATGCTGACTTGTTATACCTTTTTATTTTTGCTAATGAATACAAGTTGATAATTGATCACACATTACTCAGGATTATCCCCTTGGGTGGGATGTCTCCTTAGATTTTAAGTATTAAAATAGAGACGTTTACAGATACTTATTTGCAAGATAAGCAAAGGAAGTAAAATGTCAGTGCCGGCCCAATCAGCTGTGGCCAGGGCATTCACTGCCTCATAGCTGCACATAAACAAAAGGGGCAGGATGCTAGAGAAAGCATTGAACATACATGGCCACATGTCCATATTGGGTCAGTAATATTGACCTTATATGGTTATGTGGCCATATAAGGTCGAGGTCACCAGCTTCCCGCTTCTTTGATTATGTGCAGCTGTGACGGTGGGGGAATGTCCTGGCTGCATCTGATTGGACTGGAACTGACAGCTTTCTTCTGGGTTTGAATGAACTTAAGTTGTAACCACACCTGAGCTCATCCCTAATAACGACCAGTAATCTGGTTCAAAGGAATGATGTGCAGCTAGTGCAAAAACATATGCATGTAGACAGGAAGTGGTTGAAAGAAGATGAAAACATGTGAACACTAATCCCTGAGGAAAAAAACCCCTATTTTTTGTGATAGACAGTGTATCCATTTGCGGTTGATATCTACTTCAACTTCTTGCCGTCCAGCTGTTATTATGGCCGGAAAGCTTGCACTTGGGGCGAGTGGACATTTTTAAAACATCAATAATTTCAGACACAGAATAAGTGTGAAGTACTGACATATCAGTGCCCAGAAAGTTTGAAGCTAGAGATAGCCAGGCAACTAGCATTTTTAGAAGGAGGACAGAAATAACAGTCAATATATATTTTTTTTTACTGCAGGTTTCCTTTAAATTGAATATAGAAAGATGAAAAAGAAAGTTACTTATCAATTATTAAGACAATTTACAGATTTCACACATAGCAGAAAATACACTTTTATTCAAAGGGTTTACAGCAAAGTGACAATATTAAAGGATTTCTCCATTTGTCCAACAGAAACGTATACTTAGAAATTAGCATCAAATGCTGACAGCTATGCTGGCACTACCACACAAAGCACACATCACAAATCTTGTGATTAATTATATAACGTGAACAAACACCATTAGTTATATAATGTGAATAAGTGTTATTCAGTGAAACTAAATCAAGACCTGCTAAACCCCTGAGGACGTCGATAAGACGAAACGCGTCGGACGAGCCTAACTTCACGCTACACCAGATACAGGATTTTGTAGTTTTGCCGATCGGAACATTTTTCTTTGAATTTTTTTCGGTCTTTGCCTGTGGATTTCGTTGTTTTAGTCTTATTTGATTTGAATAAAATCCTTTTGAAACTTCTACACTACACACTCTTTTTCTTGTATGATCCCGAAGATAAACCATTTACCAGTCACAGACCGTCGAGAGTTGAAGCGGGGACACCACAACTTCAGGAGAATTCATTTCTCTAAAAGCTCTTCAGGCTGCTTACCACAGCCACTACATTGTGGTGAGTATATACCCTGAAGGGATTTACACGGCATTTGCCGGCATCCCCAAACAAACATCACGGAACTGTTTCCTGAATTCACAACCTGCTCATGCTTGGAACACTTTATTGTTATTCACGTGTTTGAAAAAAATAAATACACAACACTCGTTGGACTTTTTCACTCTGTATTTTATTTTTTTCAATTTTTTCAAAAGTGGACACAGTTTCACGTGTATTTGATTTAGTTTCACTGAATAACACTTATTCACATTATATAACTAATGGTGTTTGTTCACGTTATATAATTAATCACTAATTTACCATTGTGTTGGCGCTGCATAATCGAACATTTTGATGCTTTTTTTGCTGCAGCCTTCATATCCATTTATTTATCAAGATGCACATTACATTGTACAGTCACTAATATTTGTTCACATTATATAGTATATTTTTCTGTGTTGGCGCTGCATAATCGAAAATCTATCACAAATCTTGTGTCTTTGATTCTATTACAAGGTTAGTGTAAATTTAAAAGACAATTTTAGACAGAACACCATAACATGATATGAAGTATACATATGTACTGGTATCCTCTTTTTGCTATGCTAAAGAGACTGTTGCATTGCCTTTTCAGGCTTGTGGACAGAACTGTCCAGAAATGCAAGCAATGCAACATAATACAAAAATGTACACACCCAGGCACTGTTATTGATTGTTGGGAAACAATTGCTATTAGCCCATGGTCAACCTTCATCACAGGCACTGTTGTAAAATATACCTCATTGTCAGTGACAGTTCTGAATTTTGAATATGTGTCCCTGGCTTTCAAAGATCACAGAATATATAAAAAAAACGTTGCTTATTCTAATTCTTAGTTTAAATTCGTATTACATATAATGTACTGCTTGCTTTTCTCATTAATATTCAAAATGCAAAAAAGTGTATTTTTCCCTTAATAAACATAGTAACATCTATAATGATATATCGTTTTTTTTTTTTGTGTGTGTTATGCACGATAAGATTGGATATGCTGATTTAACAGTAAAATGTCAGTGAAAGCATTTTTAGATCTATCTGAAAATCTATCGGAACATCTAATAATGTGTATAATATACCATAAAAATAGTAATTGCCTACCTGTAACATGTATTATGCTCTTTTCAGGTTCCCTAGAACTGTATGGATGTTGTGACTTAAAAGTATAAAACTAGACTGCTGCAGTGAGAAAAGGAATAGGGCTGTAGCCATAGTCAACACAGGTGCTAGTGCTTGGGGAATCTTTAATTAGACAGACAGGTAGGGTTATCGCTTTCTAGTGACCAGGCATAGTGAAACATGTGTTAACGCCTAGGGGTTTCAGGTTTTGTATATCACAAATCAAAACAGCAGATGTTTGGTGGGCCTGGGAAAGACTTTGCTGTCATTCTGCACACTTGCACCGATGGCAAAATTAGGAGAAAGTGAAGGGGGGGTCATTTATTGCTACTCATTCTGGCATGCTTATTGGTGAGCCTCTGAGCCTCTGTGGCTGTGTACAACAGACCTTTAGCTGGTTAACAGACATCTTCTTGTTCTGCCGGGAGAATCACTATGTCCCTGCCAGGTTGCAGCCTTCAGTCAGTATCACCTTCCAGCAGAGTCACTCTCCCTGGTTCTCCTTCCTGGGTCAGCTTCCCCATTCACTGGCAGAACCACTTCAGACCCTGTCACTGGGCCTCCATCCCTGGCCACCTACAGGCCTTTCTCTGGGCAAGGTGGCTACATAAATATAAGATATGTCCATAAAGGAAATATGAAAGTGGGTGTTCATATGTCAGTTACCAGTGTTGATTGGGCTTTTTCTCTGCAATATAGGGCTTCCTAGTGATGAGACTCTGTGGAGCAGCAAGTGAAAAATACTCAATACATTATGCCGAATAAGCAATTTAATATCCTCTCTCAAGTAGCATCAATATGTATTGCCCAGTATATGAGTATTTTTGTAAATAATGTACATTATATTACTATTGTAAATACCAGAGGATTCCATGGCTGGTTGATTGGCCTTGGACACTGTTAATTGTATACCTACACTCACCCATGATATCTTATGGTTATATCTTGATAATAATACTACGGGCGAAAAAACATGACTCCAGTCACATTTACAAATAAGGTATAAATATTTTGAAAATGTATTTGTGTATTTTTCTATATGGTGTGCATTTACAGATGATTCTGTTTATGTTTTCAGTAGTGTCTCAGCAAACGCCTGAGGAAATGGAGCATACATCTGTGAAACACATTGAGACATCTCCAGTCTATCACCTATCTTGGTCAACATCTTCTAAGATATATTCAGGATCTGTTTTGAATAGTATTATGGTGAGGGAACAGTTATAAATAGATGATAGATGAAAATGTGTATATTTAAGGCCAACTACACAAATTGAGTCAAAGTGAAATATAACTTGCACATAACAATGTTTTTTATTGCTTTTTAATAATGCTATTGGCTTAATCAGCATGGGAATAAATTGGGAGTGGACTTCAAACATTGGCTTTGGATTGCACTGTTATCACTGGGACTAAAGTTTGATGCACTATGAACATTACTATTAAGCCCTGTATAAAGTCATTATTTTTTTATCTTTTGCAATGATTTACACTGTGATCTAGGTGGGGATTACACTTATCTTTCTTGCAAGATTAGGAATTGTGGTGTATATGTGCACTGATTTCTGTGGATGATGTGTGTCACCATTATATTATTGATAAGAGTTATTAATATTGTTCAGTTATAGCACGGTGTAATGCCTGTATATATAGTATAAGGTAAAAACAGGGGTTTTCTTTTTGCTGAGATCACCTCTTCTGGATATACAGTATTATTGTATGTCACGTTTAGGGGGGATACCGTAGGAGATAGAATAGGATATTTTATAGTACATAATCCATGCTCCTTTACTAAGATATCCCTAAAATTGTACTTAAATCACAGTTGTAGACTTCTGGGAGAATGAAGATACAGTGGATTAAAGGAAACCTGTGTTGAGGAAGCATGGAAGTTGACTTTCAGGGACAGCTATGGCATACTGTTTTCATAGCTTAGAAATATAGGTAATACCAAGTGGTCCATTAGATTTTATTTTGTGTTTTTGTTTTTTCAGTTTCAATTGAACATTTGATGAAAGAATCAAACTTTGCAAAGGAAACAGCAGGACTTTATGTTAAGTTTCAGTTTAAGTTACAGCAGTTGTATACAGTTTGGGGAGACATTATGTTTAGTATACAGTCTTAGCAGAAGATTAAATAAACTCTGCTTAACAATATCTTAAAAAGAAGATATTTTCTTATAATAGAAAAGGCCATAATCAACAAAGAAAACAAAGTCTGTTCATTTTTGCTGGTGTTTGATTATGTTATCTATCTTATAGTGTAATAATGCCAGGAGTCCCTAAAATAGTAGTATGGTTGATCTCTGCAGCTGCGGACCGGGAACATGTCTCAGTGCCTGTGATTGGCGCTGCACGCTGACGGCTTCCTGGCGGGCTCGGCACAAGGCGCTTGCGAACACGCCCGAGCTCATCACTAATTACAACCAGATGTGCATTGCATTTCCTTTTGTATCACCTTCTCTTGTGTTGTTTTTTTTTGTTTGGGAATAAACCTATGTTTATCTCAAGTAAGTTAAAATTCCTGTTGATTGAGTTCAGTACTTTTTGAGTCTCAAACCAATCCACGTATGAAGATTAGTTGTTCTGACTTCATTCTTACTTTCCGAAGGATATGTTCACCCCCTGTATTTTATTGAGGTGTGTGAAGTTTTGGTCTGGTTCTCACCATAACACTCTGCATGGAGATGAATGATTTTGCTTAAAGCATGTGTAAAATTGTGGGTATCATAGTTTTTTAGCCATTTTATGACTGCATGCAATTTTGGAGCTGGATGTGTTTGTTATCTATTTACTTAGCGCAACCTTATCTTTTATATTTTACAAAAAAATTGGGTACTATATTGTGTTTATAATCATTAAAACAAATTCAAACATATTTTCACTAGCAATTTGGGTTTATAAACAGTTGTGCTAATATGTTGTATTTGCATAATTTATTTTACAGGGTCTCTGCTTTCAGATAATAATTTTTGAGGATTCAAGTAGTCTTTAAGCCTAAAGTGTGCATTGTAATATGTGTGCAAAAAAAAATGGAAAAAAGGCTCTGGCAGCAAAATGGTTAAATTGAGTTTTATATTTGCCTGAAGTTCTATTTAATGCTTTCTTTTTTCATTGCCCTAAAAATCCCTTTTTCATTGCCCTTGAAACTAAAATTACAGTATTCTAACTATCTGTGCTTTAAAATGATCCCTCTTCTTTATAAATATTTCACTACACAATTATCGACCCTGTGCGAGGCATTTTAACACTATAATAACATTATTAAAGATTTAAATATCGACCAACACCAAAAACTAAATTATTGATTCACTTTAATTGCACTAAAAACTTTAAGTATAGTTACCCCTCTAACCTCACTAAGTGTAAAACTAATAAAATATCCATGACAAGCTCTCTAGCATTTATAATCTTCTTGGATTGTGCTGCTTGTAAGCAAATTATTTATGCATGTATTTATTTAACTCAGCAGTTCCTTTCAGTTCATCTGCTGATTTCAGCAACTACCAGGCGTAGGCAATTAAATAATCAGTGTCTATGAATCATTGGTTCTGCTCCCACTGGTTCAGTGTTCAGTGTCTCTCACCTTCTCTTCTGCCACGTCACTGGGGACAAATAGCGTGAAAAGGAGTCTAAATTGGCCACCCTGATGTATTCTGATTTCAGCTATTTTATTTAGTGAACTGACATTTTCCCTGATGAACTTTGATGATTCAGATCTGAAAGGAAATAGCAGAGTCTTTTGGTAATGCCAGCTTTTGGTGTGATCTGTTACTATGATGTATGATTCTGTCCTCATATATCCCCCAACAAGACAGCCGCAGAAGCTAATGATTCTACCCGCAGGATTTGATCTTGGCTATTTTGATAAATGCCTGTTCATGCCAACTTTTTACCATACAGAATTTATTTCTTGGGAAAATGGAAAAGTTTTATCTTTGTCCTAAAATAAACCTGTCATGTGAGAAACATAAAGGCTGTAATTGCTGATCTCCAACTGAGAATGCTGCCCAACTGGCTGTTGTGTGGACCCACTGGTTTAAACACTTACTGCTCTGGAACAAGTATAAAGATCAGGAATGTCACAGAAAAGTCCCTATTTGTTCACATATGCACTTATGTAATATATTAAGCCAATTCGACAGATTTGGAGCCTGAAAATACACAATCTTTGACTTTGCCCCTCTATCAAATACACTGTTATTTTCCAGAACAAAGTGAATCTTTACTGGTTGTACTGAATAATAGGATATTAAAATACATATACATTTGTTTAAAATAGGTGATAGAAGAAACATGTTAAAATGATTTCCAGATTTTACCTAAATTTAACCTAAACCACCTTCTGACCCTCTAGAGCAGGGGTAGGCAAACTTCAGCCCTCCAGCTGTGGTGAAATTACAAGTCCCATCATGCATCTGTCTGGGTTTGGTTCACAATCAATTTCATGAATATATTGCTTATAGTTTAAACTTAACACATTTTGCAGCTAACTCTATGAAAGTGTAGGGGGAATCATGTTATACAAATCTGCCCATTTGCAGGGCAAATATGCAAATTATTGTCAAGCAAAAGGCAAGGGAAGCCAAGCACTGCTATGGGGACATGTACATATGGCAATATTGAAAACACATAAATATTTTAATACTGACAATTTCTATAGTACAGAAATTGCCATTTCATAGTGAAGATGTTGGTTTATTCATACATACAGATAGTTTGCAACTGGCCAACTAAGCAAATCCTAGGGATTTGCTGTCAACCCATGGTAGACACTAATCAAAACCTCATCGCTATCTGTGATAACACCAGGCTGGTAAAGTATTTGAAGCAACAGCTGCTTGGAGCTTATTCTCCAGAATCAAATCTCCAAAAAGACAGTTGAGCCAACAATGCTTTCCATAGGGAATTTATCAAATGTGTAGCTTCCTGTCTCACCAAGATGATCTATTAAACTGACTTGATGTATAGGACGCAAATTAAGATATCATAGAAATATAAGGCCAGCTCACTGTTATACACATAGTCCTTGCACCTCTCTGGACCGCACCTTCCAGGCACCCCACTGCATTGTAATACCAGAAGGCCATAACAATGAGCACTTTAAGGATGAAGTAAAATAAAATCAAGTCTTTGCTCCAGGATTATATAAAAGCATTCTACATGGATAATGTGTTGCAACTCAGCAATCTAAAACTGGATTTTACAAAGACCCTACTGGGTTGTAACATATTATCCATGTATAGTGCTTTTTAGGGATGCACCAATAAAAATGTTTCCAGACTGAGTACGAGTACCGATTCTTTTCCTCAAGTGCTCACCAATACCAATTAAGATACCCTTTTTTGTGTCTGTGACATTTTTTCTAAAACAACACAGACTAATGCTTTTTTAACCAGGGTGCCAGGGCACAGGAGCAGCTGCAACCCTGGTGTGTTATTGAGGTGTGGGAATATTCATTATGAAATTCTCGCTTCTCTCATTTTGGAAAAAAATACTGCCTAGTTAAAATTACCTCAGGCTGCCCGTAATTTTGTTTAGGCATCCTCAAATTCCAGCATCAGATATTTGCTAATCTGGTCCCTTTCATCAAACCGGATTGTTTTTCTAAAGCTTTCCCTGAACCTGGTGAGGATTAGCTTTAATGATCTTTTGTGATAGGTGTCGTAAATAGCAAATACCACAGTAATTGTCCTGCACAGTTCAGCTAATTCCCTACAGATCGCCTGGTGCATAAGGAAGGAGTCATCAACTGAGAGCTAAAATAATAACTAAATTGTCATAACTCGGAATCGGAGAATGATATAGTAAAATAATTGCATAAATAGCTACATCTCATTAAGAGAAATCCACACATACCAATCAAGGTGGGTTACGATGTTCAGAGGCCTGACAAGCCACATTAACCCTCCTGGACAGCCATAATTCACACACATGCCAGGTTTGGGATTGATCTGAAGCTAATTTCATGGCACACAATAATGCAGGGGTTATCAGACAGTAATATGTAAGAATATTAAACTATGTTGATAGTTATGAAATTTACAGTTTTGGGGAAGCAGAGAAGGACATCGTAAAGGATTAGCCCTCCTGCTCAACCTCCCAATCCCTGCCTTATGGGCCGGCTCCGTGACACCCCCTATAGGGCTGATAAAAATCAGCTGCACAGGGCAGTCAGGAGGCTCTCATAACATCAGGAAGCTCTTGTAACACCAAAGCCCATATCATCCAAGAACAGTTCTTCTTTAACATCAAGAAACAATCTTTGCAAGCCTTACTTGGAGAATTGGAGCCATTCAGATCCATTGTCTGTGCATTGAGCTGGACTCTGTCTGAACTTACAAAACCCATGACTTGTTAAGTACTCTATTTGTATTCCTTTTTATCTTACTGTTGTTATCTCTGTCTATCTTTCTTAACATCTTTTTCTGTATATTTTTTCCTGCACCATTCCTTTTATTAAATGATGATCTTAAAAATCGTTAAGCTTATCTCTACGCTAGAAATAAAAACGTAAAGTATCCTTGACTCTATGAAGAGTGCTACTGTATAGTGAAACCTGTCATATTCCTGTCTGAAAGGACAGTGGTATCATAGGCTTTGTTCAAGTTTTTGAATTGCACAGTTTTTGCTGGGGATGGTGTGTGTTTCCACTAAAACATGTGGTGGCAGCTACTGTTTTGATTGTAAAGGGTTAACTGTGGAGTTAACCAACCCTATAATGATCGCTCTCAGTCTGCTTGTCTGAGATTGTTGTCCTGAGAGCTGGGAAATCTCTGTGCATTTATGATGGCTCGGTTGGTTCGAAACTGCATATAGTCACAAGTTATTGATGTACAGTGGTTCAGAGTTATGTTTTGTGGCCAATTTAGATGTTAATAAGGTAATGCTTTGACAGTATTAATAGAATAGACAGAAAGGTGCAACATGATTACATAAACAAAGCAAACTATCAGTTTTTCATATGGTGCAGACATAAAAAAAAAATATTGATGATCATTCTCAGAATGCAGAGAATGGTATTTGAATGTTTGCTATAATGCAACTGACTCCATTCCAGGATATAATTTATATGCAACAAAATCCAATTTGAATGCTAAAGCACTTTGCTTAATGTAAATGAATGAATGTCATTCTTTTTCCTGGTATAATCCATAAATTTACAACGTATTAACATCTTTATAGAGAAAAACAGTGGTGAAAGTCCCCCTGTTGTTATGAAAATGTTTGTAATATCTGAAGTCTATATTAGGTTGTAAGACTGCTGAGTGCTGCATTTTAATTCTGGGACCTAGCAGGATATTATTAGTTTATTGATTGAAGGGTGGAGTTGGAGTTATTCTGTCATGTTCCATCTGTACCTGGTGAACGTAGGTGGATCTTTTAAACTCACTCTGTCAGTTTTTTCTGCAAAAATTCTGAAATTATTGCATTTAAAATGTGCTGACTGTGAGACTTTAACAAAACAACTTTAACAAAGGTGCATAAACCATACTGGCTTTCTCTTGGTTTTTGAAGCCAAGAAAAATAGAAGGCCATCTACAAAAACTTTAACTCCTTCACTGCTGTTAGTTCTCATGTGAAATGTTCACATTGCGCTCTAATTATTTTGGCATAGGCACAGTTGCATTTGCGTGTATACAATTAACCTATCATTCTTATTCTTCCTAACTGTAATTTTCCTAACTGTACTGGTATGCAAGTATCTATAGCTCCATCCATGGTTTTAAAAATACTTGCCATTGAGAAAAAAGGCACTGCAACCTATATAAGTTACAGGCCTGGTTTTTCCTAATGTGCATACACCTTGCGATCATCGGACAAAACTTTTCGTCCGATGATTGAATCGTCGTACAATTTTCTTACAGCAGCCCCATCCTGACCCGATTATCGCAAGGTTCAATCAGCAGTAATAAAAAAAAAACACCTGGACATATTGCGGTAATCGACCGCATGTATTTTCGTTTGTGCATGAGCAGTGTAAATCGTACGAATTTTGACGTACGGAAACGCCACCAACCTTGCAAAAATTGTATGATCGACCGAAGTTTTCTAACCTGCTGGATAGTCAAAAGTCGATTGATTGTACAGTATTTGTGGTTGTACACTGCCCATCAACCTTACGAATAGACGAAAACGCGATTGCATATGAAAATCGTCCGATAGTCGTAAGGTGTATGGGCACCTTATGAAGGCTCAACAGAGCCTGGGTCAGCTAACAAACATCTGCTGTCACTATGCAAGAATTTACAACAAAAGGAATTCAATCCCTTATTGTGGCTAAATTAAGGGCCCATTCACACTAGCCCATGATCGTAAATGATACATTTCAGTGGATGAGCTAGTGCATTGGGGCATCTCTGGCAGTGTGCACACTGCCAGAGCTGTCACTGTTTACATTTTGTTTTCTTTTAAAAAAAAATAAACTTTATGTGGAATGTACAATGGGTGCACTGTTCAGCAACCTGTGGTGGCATCCAGTATACTTAAAAAAATGCAGAGTGTTTGTATTTTTCCACAACACAGTGCATCACCTATCACACATTTGTTTTTGGTGTTATTAGGACACACAGAAAACAATTGTTTTCTATGTGTCCTAGTTGTGGCCTGCGTTGATCTGGTGTGATAAAAAGCATGACACTGCTATATGTGTGAATGGGCCCTTACTGTTATATGAACGAATACAAAGTTGATTGCTCACTTGTTAGCTCCCCCTTCCACCTGAGAAAGATCCTATTTATAAAATGTTATAGCTGAACATCAGGCAAATATTTAAGTAGATGGATGAAATACATATATGGTATGTTTTTACCTAAAAGTATTTGTATTGAACCAACAGAATGCTAACGAATGTTGGAGATGTTGAAGTAAGGAAGGGAATATCCTACATACTGTATATGGCGGGCATGTGATTTGATTAGACCCCTTTGGGAAACTGTATTTAAGATAGGGAATTGGCGAACTGGTGATAAATGTCCAGAAACACCAAAAGTGGCTTTATTATTGATAATCAAGGGCCCAATAAAAAAGCAAGGAAGTCCCTCTTTCAATATTTGCTACATACAGCTAGGGCGCTGATACCCAGATACTGGAAGTCTACATTGATGCCGAGAAAATCCGAGAATAGGTATATGAATTGAAGCATATTATGAGAATGGGGGAACTTACATTAAGTCTACAAGATCGAAATAGAGACTTTGCTGGGGTTTGGAATCCTTGGATAGAGTTCATAGCGTCTACAGAACTTTGGGATCTTGTATACAAAAGATAATTGAGAGAGAAGTTGATATTTGGAAAAGGGGAGGAAGAGAAAAGGGAAAGAAGATAAAAAAAGAAAGAGAAAACAACCAAAGGCCATCTGGTTGTAAAGGTCTGAGTTTTTTTTTTTCTTTTATTACTGTATTTTTTGTGTGTGGGGAAATGGGCAGGGGAAAGGGGGAGCGAGGGGAGAGAATGTCCGTGGAAGGGGAACTTTGATGAAAACAAGTTGGGTGAAGATTATAATATGAAGGGAATTACAAAAGAAATGGAGATGCAAATTAGCCAGTTATTGTAATAGTCTTCTCTACTATGTTTTACAAGAGCATTGTAATGAGAGAAAAGTGGAATAATGCAATGTGAAATGTAATTAAGATATGTATGTTTATAAATGGAAATAAGCGATATTAAGCAAAAAAAGTGTTTGTATTCCTATTAATTTAGCCCTAAAATGTACACAGCTCCACAATTTAGCTCAGCCAGGCTGATTACACCACTTTTTCTGCCATAGTTAAAGTAGAACTGTGACCTCCTATGAATAAAATATTAGTGATGCAGCGCTTAATTATTTTCCTCCTGCAAATTCCCACAAATACATATTGAGCCTCCCAATGAAGTTTATGTAATACAGTTTCCTGTCATAGTATGGCAATGATGCTGCACTGCCCCTGAATGCAGAGCAGATTTGCCACTCTCATGCCTGGTTGCACTACTTGGGAAATGACTATTAGCATTGTCATTGCTAATTCACAAGCCTGTAGCCTGTCAATCAGCACCTGGCCACACTAGTTTTGCCCGCTGGTTTCCAAATTGACAGCACTGTCTCAGGTGCTAGAACCCTCCCATTGTGAGCTACAGTGCCTGGGAGAGGAAAAATGTGAGACACAAATGAAGCAGTTTTGGCTCAGTCAGAGAAGGTAAATGAAGGTTTTTGTTTACTTTATGAGGTTTGTGAATCACATAGTAACTGGATTTGGTCCTTGTTTAAACTGTCCTACAGGAGCCTTCAGTTTTACTTTATGGAATATAGTGATGTCATCCCTCCAACCCAATCTGCTGACTAAAAAAGAACTGAAGCAAGCTCTCTATGTTTCTATTATATGTTTACAAGTAGCTTGCCTGATTGGTTCCGAGTGCTGCCCCTCCTTCTCCCAGTCTTGGTGCTGCTGTAGAGGGGATTGCAGCAGGATGATACCAAGTCTTTTTCAGGTACTTACAAAGCTGCATCAACAAAAATAAATATATATATATTTATTTTGTATATATAGCTGCATTTATTTGTGTAATTTATGTTTGTATAATGTGGGAAAGAGGGGTGTAGCTATATAAGGTGGGGGTGCTGTTTGACTGTTTGACCAGGCTCTGGTTCAGGGACCTAGTTGCAGCTACTGTATCTCTTTTTTTGTCCTAATAATGTAGTGACAGTGGTTTCTTTTTGGCCCTCACTACCACACTAGCTTCGATCAATCAACAAATAATTTCCTGCTTCATACAATTTAGGGAAAAGTGTTTTTAGCAGGAGAATCTTTAACTCTATAATCACCCAATCACTTCTAATAAGTCAATGCCAATTAGTGCGTTGCAGAAAGCAGTGCTCTGCAGCAATTACAAATTCCTTAAAAAAAAAAGAAAATTAATAGCATATAAAAAATAAACCAGACATTGAATTGCTCATATCAACCTGTGTTCTCAGGCTGTCAGAGACTGAACTGACCCTGTACACATTAATTGTTTGATGCAAAACACAGTGAATATGTTGAGAATGGCACATTGATCAAGCTATATTAAACTTCCAAGAATAGCATTTGAACATCTCATTATCTTTTCTAATTATCTCATAAAATAATTTCCATTTGGATAGCAACAATATATTAGGGAAGGTAAAACCAGGAATAAAATTTTTAACCAAATAATATCAACAAGTGTGTAATTATCTTAACACAAATGATTAATTAATGAATGTTTATAGCAATGTCAAGATAATTCATCATTCGGTCTCATAGGCTGTCTGGCACTTTAATAGATTAACCCTGACAATGTTTATGTTATCTGCAGTCTGTCAGTAAGCACTGAGAGAAATGTGACAAACTAATTGCAGTTGTTAACTGAATTGATCTCCTACCATACCCAGTTGGAAAATAAATAGAAGAAGGGATTGATTATTTGCAAAATTACTTTTATTCATTTAACAGTGCCACAGATACAGTATTCTGTATGTGAAATGCACACAATCCTACTACCTTAAAAACAATAATAATATAATGCTAATAATAAAAAATATAATAAAGCACTGTGTATTATAGTTGCTATGGAATTTTTGCATCTCAGTGTTGCTGACCTCTTGCAGTCTTCAGCCTTGAGAAGACTAAATCTATGGCTCCTGTTACCTGGCTCAGACACACAATGCTCCTAATAAATCATTGAAGATTATGAAGCTGATTCATATACACTGTAAAAATAAAATAAGAACAAAAGGAGCAGTTCTCAGATATGGTCATATACAACTATACTTTAATTTATTTTAATTTGATTTTGTACTGCAACTTTTTATTTTAAATGCACTCAATTGCATACCTTAAATAAATGATATGATAATTTTCATATAATGACTCTAATAGTAAATAAACAACTGAAAAAAAAAACAATTTGTACCAGTATCCTAAAAAGCTCACATTAAGCCTCTTTGTCTTCACTAAATTCTTCATATTTATAGGAGAGTAAATTGCCAGTTGAAAAATGTGCTCATATTCCAGGCGTAATTTAATGGTTTAAAGGTAAATGTGGCCAGGGGCATTCTCTGGTGAGAAACTGAATGCTATTCGCTAAAGCTGAAGTTAAGAATGACTCTAGTTTGTCATGTCAGAGATGAGAAATGGCATCTTGTCTTAAATTGTCTCACAAAAGCCATCCAGGTAACAAATATTAAGTATTTAACAACTGCAATTCCTCCTCAGAGACAATGCAAAATAGGAAAACATTTTATATTGACATATTCTTTTTCAACCATAAGGCTCCTGTATATATTTAATTTACTGGCTTTTATTTCTACTAAAATGTGCCAGAAGGGATTTTAAAACAAATGTAATCATATATAATAAATTACCAAAACGGCATAAAGTAGAACCTTTTAACAATGTAAATTCTAAACCTGTTAAATGTGCGATGTTGCTGATATGAACTTTCCTGCTTCTAGTAGGCTTTTAATTTATATTAAGGATAAATTGCTCCTTTTTATACGGTATATTTATTTTTATTAACTCAATATAGTCAGGGCCGGCCTTAGGGGTGTGCGAGCTGTGCAGCCACACAGGGCGCCATGGCAACAAAGGCGCCAGGTGGCCGACACAGCTCATCCTCTCCCTGCCTCCAAGATGGTGGCACACATTCAGAGAACACGCCAGTGGTCAACATGGCCGGCGCACATTCTAAAACAAATTATTATTATGTGCCTGAATAAATTGTTTGTATATTCGGACATATAGTAATTCATTAATTTAACATGTAGTCTGGGTTTTGTGTTCTGTTTTCTATTTTTACTTTTCTAGATACACTTACTTGAAGAAAGGGTTCTGCGTGACTCCCTGACACTTTATTATTATAGACTCTATTTTAGTTTGACATTTATTGTTAGCCTTCTGTTGTTTTATTTGATAAGAATACTTATATTGTGCCAACAAGTTTAATACCTTTAAATAAAAGTTTTATTTTGATCCTACTTTTTAATATGTTTCTTTGCGGCTTAACAACATAGGAGTTATTAAATGGTGCGGATATTGGGGAAAATGGGTGTGGTTACTCGGGGTGTGGCCACTGAGGGGTGTGGTCACTGAGGGGCGCTGTAAAGCTTTCTCGCACAGGGCGCCTAAAGGGCCAAGGCCGGCCCTGAATATAGTTTGTATGCTGAATTGTGAACTGTAAACAATTAATTTTGAAACACTATTAGGTTTAGATCTTAACTGAACTTTTCAGTTTAAATCAGCTAAATACATTCCCGGTGCTTCGCAATAAAAGTTTGCAAAATCTAAAGGTACCCATACACCATGCGATTATCGTACGATAATCGCGGGAAATCCCGCGATCGTACGATAATCGCAAGGTGTATGGGCACCTTTAGATTTTGCAAACTTTTATTGCAATGCACCTGGAATGTATTTAGCTGATTTAAACTGACTTAGACGTGCGACCGTTTTTACTGTACGGTCGCACGTCTTGTCGAACCAGCATGCTAGAAAACTCGCCGAGAATCATACGATTATCGGTGGGTTTCTAGCCTGCTTGTTCAACAACTGCGGAATGGTCCGGTGTGCGCACGCGCACACTGCCCGTTCAGCATTGCGGTCATCAGAAGCCTGCCGTTCAGTGGGGCGGGCTTTCGATAATCGCAAGTACTATCTGCCTGTCCAAGATGGGCAGATCGTACAAGCTTTTAATTAGCTTACAACCATCGCAAGACAAAAGTTTTGCGATGGTTGTAAGGTGTATGGGCACCTTAACAGTTTGTTTCCCTGAGAAAGCAGTCACAGCCTGACAGAAAAACAACATGTCCCCTGTCAGACTGCTTTAGAGAAGTATTCTTGCTCTCTGTGAGTAAGCAGTAATCTCTTTGCAGAGGTCAGACACACCCCCATCAAACATAGGGTTTTTTGGTACTTAACTGCTCTAAATGGAAATTAGCTGGCTATAAAGTATATACTGACATATAATTTTAGAACTATACTAATAATGCATTCATAACACTTAAAGATTTCATCATCCTAAATTGTCATATTGTTCTATGCTTTATTTGTTGGCAGTACAAATGGTTACGATAAATGGTAGATACTTTTCTACACGGTTTGATCTGCAAGCAAAGAATAAATCAACATAAATGCAGGAGAGCTTTGTATGATTTATAATTTAGCTGTTTTTTATCCAGCAACTATTCTAGTCTGAGCACCAGTTTAACCAAACTATTCATGGATATGGAAAGTGTCATTGTGACCCATATAAATGAAAAGCAATGGCATACATCCTCTGCCCTTTAGCAGCACTTCTTGTCTTCAGTATCACTTTAGACCATTAAAAGTAATTGCAGCATCCTTCATATCTTTTGTTGACAAAAGTAGCCACAGAAACAGCAAAGATGACTGAGTGAGTATTCTGAGAAATACAAAATATATCAACCTCTTGAAGACTGGTGTGTTAAATCCCCTTCCTGTCCAGGCCATGTTTCAGTATTCAGCTCTGCAGTACTTTGACTGACATTTATTCCATCATGTAACACTATACTGAAATTAATTTTATACCATTTTTTGAGGAAAGATAGAGTTACTGGGGTCATGTTGGGTAAATAGAAAGCAAATATGTCAAGCATTAAAATTGCGTGCACCCGAAAAATTGCAAAAAACGACCACACCCCAAATTGGTCATAGGTGACAATTTAAAAGCTTTTACCACTCATCAGTTTAGTGTTATCAATGATTAATAGCTCTAAGAATTATTGCTCACACTCCAACATTCAAAGGTGATATGTAACATGCGCGGCCCAATTACACATGTTTGCATATGTATGTGGGGGCGGGGGACTTTAAAAAAAATGTTTTTTTAAATGTTCTATATGTGACTTAAATTTTTTGTACTTTAATGTTTTTAAACTTTTTTTTACACTTAACTTTATTGCTATCACATAGAGGCTAAGAAGCCCCTTATATAAGAGCAAATTTACAGGTCCCCTTTATGGAGACATCAAGGATCTATAACACCCCTAATGTCACCTAGGGACCACCAGAGAAGCTGATGAAACAGAGACCTGCTTCACCAGGTTCTCCCTGGCCTCTGTAGCTGGGAATGATAGCTGAATGTGGAAGTGATGTAATAAACATCACTACCTGCTTTCAGATAATGGGAAAGAGATCAGGAGGGAGTTCGTGTACTGATCTCCCTCTGATCTTCAGTCACAGCCACCATGCTTGGCCCACGCCGGGCACAGCAGAGTTCAGGATCAGCGGTGGAAGGGGGGCACACACCCACAAAAAATACAAGCCATCAGCCAGCACTACAGCCACCAGAGTGCTTGTATTTAAACAGCCATTGCTGGCTAATTGAAATGATAGAAGTTTTCCCACTCATGCACGTGCATGTGCTGGGCGGCAGGGAAGAATTGGGGCAGGGAAGGATGTTTTAAAATGCCCACCCGCATCTACAAGGCTCCTGTCCAGCCATTTATGTACAGCCATTTTTTATGTGAAGTGGTTAATTGAAAAGGTCTGTTAACGCAACGCAAAAATAAAAGTTTTCTATATGTAAAAGTTACTAGCATAATTTAAATGTATGTTACTTATGTTTTCTGTGCCAGGTTTTAGATAATAACATTTACATCAAACTTCAACCAAATTCTGAATGGAGTGGGGAATATCTCCTCCTGCGACTCAAAATTGCTATTGCCCACTACATGCTGACAGCGCAGACCAACACTGCAGCCAGGATGGATCACAAAAATATTGTCGGGATAAACCGAGCTGTCTGATTGACAGCTGGCTCTACCCACTCCCTCCCCCACCTGTCCCTCCAGTCAGTGCTGGAGAGGGGATCCCCGCAGGAAACGGTGACTGACAGTCACCGCTCTCTGCAAGGAGAAGATAGTGAACTGAACGATCAGCGGTATGTGATTGCTCAGTTCTTGATCTATAGAGCTGACGTGTGACAGCTTCAGTGTGGCATGTCATCTCTAACTATTGAGATTAGTGTATTTCACTCATCCCATAACTCTCCTTTAAGGGTTTTAACCAATGTGGAATAAGGTGATGTAAAGTGTCTATCAATTCAATGCCTTGCATCAGCCCTTAAATTGCAATACGTGGTCCATAGCCCACATGCTCACTTTAAAACAATTCATGTGTAGTACTACTCCTCTCAGGTTGGTGTTATATGTTACCCAAAGTGGTAAGGCAGGCTGACATCTCCAAATGCCCCAATATTTATTATTTTTTTCTTAAGTTGCAATGGATCTTTTCCTCTCTGGACAAGTTAGACCCTTGACCCTTTTAGAATAGCCACTGGTACCTTTTTCTGTATGCAGTGAATCCTTCTTGCCAGTTAAGCAGCAGCTTCTACCCAGCTATCTGTGGACATCCGCCGGTAGAGAAGATTCACTTAAAAATTCTCGCTTCAGGCAGACATCTCCTTGCACAGGACAAACACTCCAGCAGACTGACTGTAATCCCCATAGCTTTTCACTGGCTCAGTTTGGAGCAGAGCCCAGAGGAAAATAGAGCACTTTGGAAGGTTGCACCAAACATTTATCACCTTCTCTGAGGTTACTCCACTGAACGAGCACTTAAGTGATTGGCTAAATATAAATATAATATAAATATAATATATATTATTTCTTTCCACACTGACTACTGGAACCTCTTCAACAGTAGCAGGATGAAATAATCTACAACCTGAATTTAGAAAAAGAAAAAACTGCAAAGCACAGAAAACATAAACAAAGCTCAGACCTGCTGTAGCATAGCTGAAAAAGCAAACACATATTTTAACTAGGGACACGCTACATTTAGGCAGGGCCCCTACCCACAAGAATGAACATTTCTGTTCTTCATTTTTCCCTTTATATGGCTTCCATGTTTAAAGTTAATGCAGGTACACGTCACTTCATACTTTCATAAATCTGACCATAGATATCTATTATCCTATGTGTCACTGTGCATGGAAACAATCAATACTTCAATACATGATGTAATTATACTTTTTTTTTTTTATTCTTTATTTACAGGTTTACAGAGTAGGTGGGAGAAACAGTGCAGGGAGGTATACAGATTACATTTTTTGCATGTAAATAACAAGAAAATCGATTGTGTTTTTCAAAACGCATTATATGCATGCACAAAAAAATGGAAGAAGAAATAATCAGGAAAAAAAAAGAAACTGAAAAAGATGGGGTGGAGAGAATACAAATAAAAAGCTGCAACATTCTAACTCATATGATAAGATTAGGGCAATAAGTCCAGATCGTGAGCTACCCATGCTGTCATTTAAATCGTCAATGGCACCTCATGTTTATTATCACAGATGATATAGGGAGGGAATATAGTTCAAGAGACACATATGTTCGGGGAGCCAACTTATCACGGAATGTTGGATAAATATTGGATGAATAAAGGGGAGGGGGATGAGAAGGGAATCATGAAATTTGTTGACCATTGGCAAAGAGACATAAGGTCTATGTGAAGAGGATAAGGGGGGAAGGAAAAGAATACTTGAGGGGAGGGGAATGGAATTAAAATCAGATCTAGATATGAAAAAGCCCCCAATTTCTGTCATGTTTTGGGTTACACTCCAAAGGTGAGATATTCAGGAGAATTCACAAAATCCATCCAAGGGTGCCAAGTACTTGAGAATGAAGTGTATTTTGAAGAGATTGAGTTCGTGAGGTCCTCCATAAGGTAGATATCCTGAATGGATATCCTGAATGGTCGGTGGTTCAGGTTTTTTCCAGATAGCCGGTATACAAGCTCTCGCTGCATTTACTATGTGTCTGGTAAGAGAGTGAGAATAAGCACGCACGGGGATACTATTATGGTGTAGAAGGAAAAAGGCTGGGTCTCGGGGAACCGGGAAGTCGGAAAATCTTTGAGTGAGGGCATGCACCTTATCGCAGAACTGCAGGAGGTCCAGACAGGACCACAATATATGTAGCATGCCTGCCGAGGACTGTTGGCACCTCCAGCACTGGTCCGGTGAATCCGGAAACAGTGAATGGAGGGTTTGCGGTGTACGATACCATCTCGTCACAATTTTGTAGCCCGACTCTTGGTATCTATTGCTAATTGATGAACGGTCGGAAAGGGACAACAATTTAGCTGCGGATTCTGATGGAATACTGATCTGGAGTTCCTCCTCCCATCTCAGAAGAAACCATAGCGAGGGTTGGTCCGTCGGTTGGATCAATTGCGTATAGCAGAGAGAAAGAACGTGACGTGGGGCGTCAGATTGAGTACAAAGTTGTTCAAAAGGAGTGAGTGGTCTATTGTGTTTATGCATCGGGGGGATGGTAGATAGGAAATGAGATAAACGTATAACAGACCAGAAATCTAAGCGGCCATATTCTGGTTCAGTACAGAGAGCGTGGGTTGAGGGCCAGTTTGAGTTCTTCAAGAGGTGCATAGCTTTATCGATACCCAAGTCTCTCAGGATTGGGTATGCGCGTGGCCCTATACCCGGGAGAAAAGAGGGATTGTCAAGAATGGGAAAAAGAGGAGAGGGAATAGAGGAAATGGAGCCCTTGGCAAAGATCCAAAGATCTTTGTAATTATACTTTTAATACTTAAAGTTTAAGAAAGTAAGAGAAGCTATATAGACTGTTTAGAATTATGTCAGTGTCTAAATGTGTAATGTCTTTCTACAGTAAGATAAAAGTAAAGCTGTGTATCTCTTTCATCTTTGAAAACCAACTTTAACCTTGTAATCACTTAGGAATAAAGGCCAGTATGCGTAGTGACCTTGATTACTCCGCTAACCCTTGAGCATTGCCTGTTTTCATAGTATATTTTAGATAAAAGTATTTTTCTACATATATCTTGCTGTTCAGTACAGGTAGGTGATTGTCAGGATTAAGTCTTTTTGGCAGACGCTAGGTGATATAGTGAGCAACACTCAACACTATGAGGGTTATTCACTACAGAGCCGAAGGATCCAGCCATAGATTTGGCTGATCCTTTGGCTTGCTTTGGATGCCTGAGCCCTTCGGTTCAATCAAACTGAAGGGCTGCTGTACACGCTATTCACAATAACCCGTACAGCAGCCGAAGGCAGCCGAGCCGAACCCATATGCTTCGGCTCGGATGAGCCGTAGTGACAGATGAAGCACGTCGGCCAGAACCAACCGATCTTCACACAAATGACAGCTGGGTGGAGCCAGTCATAATCTCACGGCTAGCTCCGCCCAGTTAAAATGACAGATCAGCATCCCCAAATGACCTGGGGATGCTGATCTGTCATTAAACAACAATAGGGCAGAGCTGGCCGTGACATCATGGCTGGCTCCACCCAGTTGTTATTTAATGCCTGGGACCTGCTAGAAGACTCTGACAAGTGCCGGCCAATAGGAAACTGTTGGGCAGAGCTAGCAGTGATTTCACCACTATCTTCGCCCAATTGTTTATATTTTGCCGAGATCTGTCAGATTCGACATTATGCGGCAGGAGTTGGTGCTTGTGGTTGGGTCGGTGTGCATCTTTTTTTTATTTTCTTTAAAATATTTTTATTATGTTCTTAATTTTTTAATTTTCCTATTGTTTTACATTTTTTTAAATAATTTTTCAACTTTTTTCATTTTTCATTAATTTGCTTTTTTCTATTCTACTCGCTACCTCGGAGGTATCGAGCAGAATAGTCAAGCCAAATGATGCTCAGCAGCATTCAGCTATTCACTCACTGCTGTTTGGCCCCTATGAGCATAGGGGCGAATGGCAGCGCGTGAGCTGCCATAGCTTTGGCTCAACCAATTAGATGTTGGATCAGCTGAGTCAAACTCCTGCACTTTGGCTCAGCTGAACATGCAGAGTATGTTCGGCTGACCGAAGGCAACCCATGTATGGCTGATTTTGGCCCATGTACAGGCAGTACAAGCGGCCGCTTGAGGGCGCTGGTGGGGGAGGGCGAAAAACACCTCCTCATCCAGCTCCCTCTGCTGTCGGCTCTCTCCGAAGCCGTGATATTTACATATGAATGGGTTGAGGCTTATTGATATGCAAATTACCGCAACCCATTCATATGCTAATATCTCGACTGGGACAGTGCAGTGTTCTTCCTGCACTGTCCTGGACGAGATATTAGCATATGAGTGGGCCGCGGTAATTTTCATACCAACAGGCCATGACCAATTCATATGTAAAGATCGCGGCTCATTCATATGCAAATTGCAGAGCCCTATAATTAAGAAAATATCAGCAGCAGAAACCAGTGAGAGCTGCAGGGGCACCAGAAGATTGACACTTTTGACACTCTGGGGTTGATTTACTAACCTTATAAACACACCACGAATGTGTATACACCTCTGCAGTGTGTTCCCTCCCAGCATGATCTATGGGTGGAATCTAAACACCTTTGTAATGTGTACACACCCAGCAGGTGTGTTGTGCAAAGCCCTGAATGAATTCCAAGGTGATGTTGGGTAAATTAGCCCTATGTTGTGTTGCTTGCGTTGATGAATGCAAGGAATGTAAATGCACTTTTCATTCACTTTTGTATAGCTACAGGGTTTGCATGATGTAAGAGTGCACTGCTGGGAAGTACAAATGATCAGTCCTGTAAAAAGTTTTAAATTAGTCAGCCATAACCTTTTCAGATTCCTTTTTCATTACATTGGCGGTCATTGTGAACACTTTTGTTACATTGGTGGTCATTGTGAACACTTTTGTTACATTGGCGGTCATTGTATATACCTCCATTACATTGGCGGTCAGTGTGAATACTTTTGTTACATTGGCAGTCAGTAAATATGACTCAGTTACAGTGGTGGTCAGTGCGAATGCTTTAGTTACATTGGCGATAAGTAAGAATGACTCCATTACATTGGTGGTCAGGGCGAATACTTTTGTTACATTGGTGGTCAGTGTGAATACTTTTGGTACATTGACAGTCAATGCAAATACTTTTGTTACATTGGCGGGGGGGCGGGGGGCAGTAAAATGCACCTTTTGCCTGTGTAGGCAAAAAAACTTGCACCGGCCCTGAAGAGGAAACATCTTCACTGGTCATGCTGCATTTAATTTATCTGCACAAGTATGTGAAAAGGCTCCACCCATATATCCATATAGAGTATTTTATTCAGATACAGGTTTTTTTTCAGTATAGGATACACTGAGTGGCCAGATTATTATGACCACCCCATCAGTACGTTGTTGGGCCACGAGATGACTCCACGAGATGACTTCATTGGGTCGCCTCGTGACTCTACGAGATGTTGAAGGGTGATGCGAGGAATCTGACACTGCACTGTTGCCCTTCTGTTGTCTTGTACCAGTCTTGCCACTCTCCGTTCTGCCCTAACATTGACTAGTCGCTGACGGCCACAATTCGCACGTTCAGACCCAGATTTTCGGCTGACAGTCCAGTCTTTAAACACTTTAACAGCAGCTGCTCTTGAAAATGTTACGAATTCTGCTGTTTTGCTGATACTTGCTCCACGTATATTTGCCTACAAAAGTCAGGTGGTCATAATAATCAGTGTATATTGCACTTTGATTTCTTTACTAATGTATATAGCTACTTGCTTTGTAGTCACCCTACGGTTTACACTGTGAATCCCTGATATATAATGACATGGGACATTTCATTCTGGAACTCATAATGAGTTTCCTAGCAGTTGATTACCCCATTTGTAGGCTGGTGGATGCGGGTTTTAATGTGGTCATTTTTAAATGCTTTCAATAATGTGCTTGTGTGTCATCTATATCACATACCCCTTAAGATATAGGCTTCTGCTATTCAAATAAAGTTTCCAATATTGACTACATCATACACGGTCTAATCTTTGGTGTATGAATATTTCTTGTACAGGGAAAAATATTTTTTGTGGTTGTGCATGTGTAGTTGTTTCCCCCTTTTTCTGTACGCTCAGTGGTGAAAGTTCTCATGCGTTGTGTTCATATTGTATTGATGTCCATTAGGACAAAATTAACTCTGCAGTATCTAATTACTGTCTGCTGTTTGCATACATCGCTTCATTCTGACAGCTAATATGCTGCAAACAAAGAACCCTAACCATAGCAGCATGACGCTGTGTTGTAGATTGCTGAATTTTCACTGTGTGAAATTGTTTATTGACAAAAGCAATAGCCTAAACCTTTTGATCCTACACTGTGTAGGTTTATAAATGTCTCTTCATGTCAGGTACTTTTTCAATGTAGCGGTTGAGTTAAAGTAAAACATGTAGAATTGCTTTCTTAGGTGTTATATTAACAATACAAAAAGCATTTCTTTTGTTTTCCAATCCAGCTACTTCTAAGTCATCATTCTGCTGTAGTGAATATGGTATAACTGTTGAATTAAGCAGTTTTTATCAAGGATCCCACTCAGTAACTTGAGAGCCAATGTTGCTTCATGGCAGGTACTGTTGATGGTACTAAAGGCAGTTGCCTGATTATGTACATACAATAAGCAGGAGATTACACAATATAAACACAATATAAAAAAAATGTATATCAAGTGAATGTACTCTTAAAGACAATAAAAAATGCATACTATGTCTACAGCAGTAGATTAACTGTACTGTGGGCCCTGGGCTGTTTTCAATTCATGGGCCCCCTGCCAGTTATACTAAATTATGCATAAGGGTCAATATACCCAGACATTTTTGTTGCTTCTGTGATAGGTTTATGAGACATTTCTGCAGGATTTGAAAAGCAATGTTTGAATTTCAAATTACAGCTTATACAGCAGTATACTCTTTGCAAATTACCCATATGATGGTTAAATGTAATATCAAACCAATGCTTACAGGTGGAGGACATTTGCATATGTAGTGTGTATAAATATTTCATAATTTGCATTGAAATGCAGGACTTTTTAGCACCCTCGTGCTCACTTTGATTCTGGAGCTGCTCATTCTGCCCCGATTAAGATCCACCACTGTGTATCTATAAACAAATTAAGATATCTGGTATTCATACAAAGTTGACAATTACATTCCTAGAACTTGTGTATGCAAAATGTCTGCAACCCAGTGCTCCATTTATCAGTTTATTGCTGTATTAGCAATATCCCTCTTTTGTTCACAATTTGCTTAAAGTGACATTAAACCCTCAGATTTTTTAACATAAACCAATACTGTAATGTGTGCCTTACTGTAATTCATGGTTGTTTCCATTCTCTTTGCTGCTCTTCCTTTTAAATCCTCATGTCTTCTCATGCTTGGGGAGAACTTCCATTTTCAGCTCAGTGCCTCTATAGTGCTGGCTCAGGTTACAAGCCTATACAAACGTATACACAGACACCGTGTATCCATTCCTGAGACAAGGCAGTCTGCTGCAAAACAGAAGTTCTGCAGAGCATGAGAACAGATACAGATTTAAAAGGAAGAGCAGCACAGAGAAGGGTAACAACCATGAATTACAGTAAGGCACACATTGCAGTATTGTTTTATGTTAAAACATCTGAATGTTTAATGTCACTTTAGGTACTTTTTTAATAAGGCTGTAGTTGATTAATGATGATACATCTGCACACTTAAAGAAGAACTCCAGGCAGAAAAAATATTAACCCTTGCAGTAGGGCTACCTCTGCACTGCAAGGGTAAGTGCTCATTTTCATCTATGGACCAAAAAAACAAAGCTATACTCGCCTGAATCTTGGACCCGGCCAGTCCCTGCAGCCTCACTCCTCCTCTGCACCAGTGATGGAATTCCGCTCAGCAGGTACTGGTCTAGCAACCCGCCAGCTCCAAGGTTCAGGTGGGTATATCTTTGTTATTTTCATCCCTAGACATAAATTAGCACCTAACTATCCATTTTTATGCCCAGAGTTTTTCTTTAATCACAAAGGGGTCTATTCACAAGGCAGCCGAAGGATCTAGCTGTATCTTCGGCTGATCCTTCAGCTAGCTTCGGCCCCAGGACCCCTTCGGTTCAGTAGAACCGAAGGGCTGCTGTACGGGCTATTCCCTATAGCCAGTACAGCTCCCGAAGTTGGCCGAGCGGCTCAGTCGAGCCAAAGGCATATGCCTCGGCTCGACTGAGCAACGCTGAAAGCCGAAGCTGGTCGAATGGCCGGCCATTGGCCGGCCAACAGCCTGCTTCTGACAGCTGGGCGGAGCCAGCCATGATCTTACGGCTGGCTCCGGCCACTTGCAGAGAGATCAGCATTCCTGGTTACCAGCTGAGCCAGGGACACTGATCTCCAGACAGCAAACTCTCCCGGGCGCTCAGGAGAGAAACACTTTTTCCAAGAAAGGTTTACTCTGCTCGATTGAGCAGAGTAAAACTTTTGCTCCTTTTTTTTATTCTGCCGTCAGAATATGAAGTGGGGCGTCGCCAGCCATGATCTTACGGCTGGCTCCGGCCACTTGCAGAGAGATCAGCATTCCTGGTTACCAGCTGAGCCAGGGACACTGATCTCCAGACAGCAAACTCTCCCGGGCGCTCAGGAGAGAAACACTTTTTCCAAGAAAGGTTTACTCTGCTCGATTGAGCAGAGTAAAACTTTTGCTCCTTTTTTTTATTCTGCCGTCAGAATAAAAAACAAATTCACCATAGGGATGCATTGCAAGATTCATATTGGCTATTTCAATTTGCAATAGCCAATAGCAAAGTAGCTATTGCACCCGCCCATTGCTGCTGTCAATCAGCAGAGGGGACCTGCAGTTCTTCATCAGGTCCCTACTAGTGATTGATAGCAGCAGAGGGCGGGTGCAATAGCTACTTTGCTATTGGCTATTGCAAATTGCAATAACCAATAGATTTAGCAATGCATTCCTACGGTGAAAAAAAATTTGACGGCAGCAGAACCGCCGGGCCAATAGAAAACAGTTGGGCAGGGCTAGCTGTCACTCCTAGCTCCGCACAATCGTTTTCTATTAATTTTTTTGTACTTTTTTAACTATTTTTCTGTTCTGCTCGGTCCCACAGAGGGATCGAGCAGAACAGCCGAGCCAAATGCCGGTCAGCGGCATTTGGCTATTTACTCACTGCTGTTAGGCATCTATAAGAATAGACCGAACAGCAGCGAGTAGCCTGCCGGAGGTTCGGCTTAGCCGATCCACATGTTGGATTGGCTGAGTCGAACTCCTTCTGCACTTCAGGTCGGCCGGACATGCTGAGCATGTTCGGCCGACCTGAAGCAAGCCGAAGCCACCTGATGTACCTGATGGAATCAGCCGCACCAGCCTGAAGTGAATAGCCAAACAGTGTTCGGCTCACTTTGCTTCAGGTCGGTCGTTCACTCGGCTGCCTACGGCCCAGGGCGAAAACTACTTTCTAACCAGCCTGCCATGCTGTTATCTGGCCACTTTTAGGCTACATTCACCTCATGTGCAATTATATGTGTTTACATATGCTTAAAATGGTTTTCTAAATGCATATATATGCAGCTAATGATCTCCAATGGATCTTTGCCATTGTGAAGTTCAAACAAATACCATCTCAACCTCTTGACTACATCTGCCTGTACTGAGTTGCAGAAGCATTATCATATACAGTAGTTATATAAGTTATAAAGCATGTATACCTAATACAGTGGGTATGAAAAGCAGTTGGATCTTGTTCAATGGCCAATTGTTGCTAGGGGAGTTATATATAATAAGTATTATCTAAAATGCTAAATACATAAAGCAGTATATGTTCATATGGAGTGATATTAAGCTAAGGTAATACCTTCAAAGAATGTGTCTTTATGAATGGCACAGAAATCAATATGGGGTGAGGAACACTCCCAATTATCATGGTGCTGTTTATAAGGCTGTTTTATAGGCTTGAAAAAAAGTTTTTATTTTATATGGGTCTGGATGTTTGTAACATCCATAAATGTATATTTTCTTCTTGTTTTGTTACTTTTTTTTTGCTTTCCTTTTTTGTTGCCTATCACTGAATGTTGTTTGATGAAAGAGTAAGCCTAAATTCAAAGCCGATAATGGAAAACTGATATTTTGATAGTAATTGTAATTTGCAGATTTTTACATTCAGTATGCACGTGCCAAACTCTGTTCTGCCGAATTTGTAAGAAAAATCACAGATTTATTTTGTTCTTCTATGCCAAATTTAACAAAAAAAAGTTTCAAAGATGCATTCAACCTACATTGTTACAGACTTCTATTTTCAAAAGGCTTCTGGGTGCTTTACATAATAGTATAATAATACCCTAAAAAACTTCTTGGGTGTCTACTACAGATGCCTAGGGTGGGGACAAGCTATGATATTTTACAAAGTAGTAAAGTTTGTTAGAGTATTGAGGATTTATTTTTTAATAGAAATTAAAATCTGAATGACCCCTAAAGAAAATAGAGCTATCCTCTGAAAAATAACAGACTGGAGCACCTGGCATCCGATTTAATGCCCCTGTAGCAAGTGAACTGTCAGTTGATACAGCCTCTAAGTCCTTTAGCATTAGACTAATGTTTCAAAAGGAAGATGGCCAAAGACAATGGACCAGGTGCAGAAAGCTAGTTTAAAAGGCATTTCAAAACTAGGGTTGGGTTTACTTGCAACTTTCCTAACCCCCAACAGGGGCAGCTTAATTGCTGCCAACCTCCTTTGTTACATTGTAAAGGATAGTATGTGAACCTCTTATCCATTCACTGTGACACAAATTAAGTGGGAAAAAAATAAACAACACCAAAATGTTTAAAAAAACAAATCATACTTAGACAAAAACAAACTTTTAACCTCTTTTAGCTTTATTAAAAATGATGAAAATGTCCACAGGGACTGCTATCTTTACACTTGGCCTTCTTCTCAAAAAAAGTGAATCTTTACAGTATAAAGATTACAGATTCCAATAAAATGTATTAAAGAGTACCAGAGCATATACAGGTGGACGCATTCAGCTTATTTTTTAAACTGTTATGGCCTTGTTTATACAGCCTTCAGTTTGTATAGGAATGGTGTAAACAGCAAGCTTTAACAAAGCACTTGCAGAGCTTTCAGCAAAATTTGTTGAAACCTTTAAGGTACTAGTCAGCTCCAGTGTTGGAATATCAAGCACAAAACTGTCACTTTTTTGCGCTCAGTTTTCTGCTCAGTTATGATTGATACCTAGATCATTAGGCCACATTAACAGTGCCAGCATGTGTCTTGTAACTTAATAACAACAAGGCTTTTATTTGGTACACTGGTGAAAAACCATGATTATGTTTTTTTTATTATAGGCTTACAAATGCAGAAAGAGTTAAAAAATAGAATCAATTTATACTTTTTAATGTTATTAGCTAATAATTACAGCAGATAGGAACAGCAGATGAGCATTGCAGCCTGAAGATGGCAGTGTTCATCTGCAAGCTGAATACTTTTATTTTTTTCAGTGAAGTCTCCAGCTTGCATGTGATCACTGTCACTGCTGACACAGTGTTCACATGATTGGGAGCAATGCTGATTGGTCCCCAATAGTCAGTGGGGATAAACCTGTTAGTGACAGCAAGGATTAAGTGCCCCTAGCTGCACCTTCTTGACTGGTATCTCTCAAGGGGGATACAATTTATAAACATATTCCCAGTTGCATTGTGCTGAGGAACATTTATATCCAAATGGTAGGTGGGAAGTAGTTGAAGTGACAGTCGCTACTCTCATTAAGATTTTTGTTTAAGATTCCCAAATTGGAACTTACGTTTTATTTTAAGGTTTTAATAAAGCTGTTGAAAGCTTGCTAAAATCTTTGCAAATGCTTTGCAAAAAATGTTTTGAAATCTTTGCAAACCCTTGCTGTACACAATGAACAGGCATCATTGATTTATTTTAAATACATTTAAATCCAATATTTTTGATTTTGTGTAAATCCATGTTAGTAAAAAAATAATAAGTATAAAACATTAATTTGCCAATTGTTGGATCTCAGCTTGATGAACAAGATCATAGATCAGATGAACTGCCAGTGGTACTGATTTTCAAAGATTTGCTCATCTATAATTATTATTATTGTTGGTACTGACTTACTCCTGGCTAAAGAGTCTTCTAGTAAGGGTTAAGTGGCAGTTGGTGAAAGACCACATGACCTATTCCAAGAGACAGTTGTTAAGATAACTCCTTTTATTTCTTGCCTCTGTCCATACTTTAACTGCCATACATTCCTGCCTGATAAGCGGTACTATAATTCATCATTTTCAGCATACTGCAGATCATTGTGTATAAAATATTTATACATAGGAAGTAGTGATGTGCCTACATTGCAATCACCAGCTAAAAATGGTAATTGAAGAGACACAAATGGAAAAAGAAACTGATTAATTTTTCCCTCTGAAAGATGATAGAAAAGTCTATGTATCATTTTTCAATGCCATGGCGGCTGAGATAGTGCACTTGATGGATGTATTTCCTGGTTTGTTAGGGAAGTCTGGCATATATTTGTAACTTATGTATGAATTTCATGATGAAATTAAGTTTTCAGTGCTATTTTGTCTTCATGAACTTCACCTGTATACTTGTCACATGCAGTTTTTAATAACACTAGTCTTCCGGGCCTTCATGGAATATCAATTAACTATCGAAGAATAATTTAAACTCCTGGTATGGCTACAGGGCCAGCATGATTTATGATTAAATAAAATAAATTATTATTCATTTACCTGCTTGTTTCCAAAGGGGTCTCACCTTTTCCAATCAGGAGACCTAAAGTTTTAAAATATATATATATTTATATCCAGCATCAGAAGTGAGTAAAATTAAATGCTGCAACATTCTATCTCAGTAGAAACAAGCAGAGGAAATGAAAGACTCAAGGCATCCTTTGCTTAATACTGTATTTAGCTGGCCCTTCACAGGTCTGGCTGTAACACAAAATTCAGATGCAAAGCTTGATGCAAGCACCAAAAGTTTAAAATTGGAGCAGATACTGTACATACAAAGACATGCATGCTCTTATTGCCCTATTATACACCTCTCAACCTTCTGAGATGAGAAAGAGGGACCACAATATATGGACCGTTAAGAATTTATATGCCACAAATGACTGGATAAACCCAGAATTGTTTTATTTTTTCACCCTTTCTTCTATACTGACTTTTTGAAATAGCAAACATGCCAATTAAGAAAGATTTTAGTGCACAATTACACTTTTGGTAGTTAATACCTTTTACTTAGACATCTGTACATCAGGCCAAAATGAGTGACAACTGAGCAGGAAAAGAGGAGAGAAGAATTTGGTTCCAAATTAGACACAGTCCATCCAAATGAGGGACAGTATGGATGCATGCTATTATTCCACAAAGCTGAATAGCCAAAAGGAGTAGCCAAAATGAGTGACAACTGAGCAGGAAAAAAGGAGAGAAGAATTTGGTTCCAAATTAGACACAGTCCATCCAAATGAGGGACAGTATGGATGCATGCTATTATTCCACAAAGCTGAATAGCCTACAAAACCTGCACCAGTCTAGAATCAATAGTTTTCCAACTACTACAGACCTTAAAAATCTTAATATAATAGCAACCACTGTAAGTGTACATGTAACCAAGTTTAAAAAACCCCCACTAAGAGCATGGATCATGTCATCCCACAAAAGGTTAATTTATTTACACAAAGAATGCATTTAATTTATTTGAATACATGCATATCCTTAACTGGTATTTTTATATAATTCTGAAGTTAAGCCTTGCTTGCAAATTATAAAAATTAAAATAATTGTCCCTGTAAATAGCACACATCTATGTTGTGGAACACAATACTTGCATTTTAAAAGATGACCAAGATTTGCTGGTAATTGAGCAACTAAATGGCAAATTAAGGTCAGCAGGGATAAAGGTAAAGTTATGCAGTTGGGATCTAAGATGAGGGTGGAGGAAAAGGCAAATTAATGATGAAGGATCTGGTGTCCTTGTAGATCATAGATGTAAACACAGCATGGCATGCCAACCTGCAGCTTCTAAAGCTTTCAAAATGGTTTATTTTATGAAAAGAAACATAACTGAGAGAGAGTACAACTGAAGCCATTTGTTTTAGTTTTTAATGCGTGGCAAGGCATTAAAACAGCTGTCAGGTTTTCATTGCTGTCTGTGCCCCCCGTTAGAGAGGTCCATGCACTCTATTTGTCAATGAAAGTGAAAGTGCAAGAAAATCCCAAATTCTGGGTTGTCACCAGAACAGATGTAGATGGAAAATCTTCCAATGGGGACACTAGTTTTGGTGACCCTGCTGATCACCAGGGATTTCCCACACTTGAGGGATTTATTCTCACTTCCTGTTGTGGCTAGTAAACAGGAAGTTAGGGGAAATCTCCCAATGGCACACAGATGGCAGAAAAAAGCTGACAAAAGGTTGTGGCTTTAGTTCTACTTTGGGTTTCATGCAAGAACAAACATTTTCATTTAAATATATTCCTTCATAACCACAAAGGATATAAATTCACTTTGTGTGCATGGAATGCCATTACAAACCCAGGTATTACCTAGCAGTGACTGCATTGTGCTGTTGTGCTTTACAGACAGCAGAGAATTGTAGCAGGGACTCAACAACTACAGGCTGCCTGCCAACAAACATAGAGCACATCTGAGCTGTGAGGCAAAGTGCATACAGTAAAATGTGTTCTTTTACATGCAAAGTTTTTTTCTTTCTGCCTTTCTCTGGTTCATTTAGAGGTTAAAGGTTCAAAGTACGCAACATTTATTTTTTCTAACTGAATGGGTATGTCTTTTTTTCACCTGACTGACCATGTAACTATAACTATTCAATAAGACTGAAGAAATATGTTTCTTATAAAGACTTCAGATATTTTTTTCCTTTTCTACCTAATATATGTCATAAAATGTTCTTTTTCTGAATGTGAAAGGACACGTTCAGGTAAGCAATGTAAATTTGCTCTTAAACTAAAATGAAAAGAGAAATTGGCTGTGTCAAGATTGCAAGGTTATAGAGTGCTTTAGCTGAATAATTATACCACAAGGAGGCAAGTGCACACTGTACATTCTATCAGAGCTTTTCATAAAGAGTGTACCCTTTCTGTAAAATCCAAGGATTTTTAAATCCACTGAGGAGTTTCACAAGTACACTGTCACAAGATTTGGAGGTGGCTATTTCTTTTATAGAGCAAGTGCACACCTCTTTGTACATACTATAACAATATTTAATAGGTACATTTAGAGTGTTAAGTTCTTTCCACCTCATGAAGGGCAGTTTTCAAGCAATTTACAGGCATAGGCATATTAACGTCCTTGAAGATTGGAGAGCAGAAAGATGTCTGAGTCCAGCTATGAAATCAGATGTGCATTGTCAGGGAAGGTCATAACAAAGATATTCATAGAACACCATATTTAACTATGGTCACACTATAGTTAAACATGAAGTCCAAAACATCCACCAGCTTGACACAATACAGCCACATAGATGTAGTGTCAATTTATACCTATGCAATATTTTATGACCATTACTTTGTCATATTGTATCTGTGATTATTGAGCTTATGATACAGTCACTATTGTTCTTTTGTTGTAGGATCTTCAGGATTTGTCATTGGAATTTTATTTTGTTTCTTTGATTACATTGCAAGACTATTTGGATACAAACCTGTTACTTTTTGTATCTCTGTATTATAATGCATTACAGCAGGATTTTCTATTTTGACAAGCCATTCAAATCTTACTGTAGCCAGTAGATAATTTCCTCCTTGTATATATTGATTGTGTTACTTCCCTGTGTATGTGTGGACTGCAAAAGGGCTGGTGTAATGCCTGAAATTGAAGCTTGATACACACCTTGTTTGAACTTTAATTGATTGCTATAATATATTTGCTTTGGATTGCTTTAACCCTGGACTTTTGTTCTCTGTGCATAGTAGATTGTTTGGGTCCCTGTATCCCTGTTGCAGACCTCCTCCTTTCCAGCATCATTAAATATATTTATTTTGTCCCCTTCCAGCATCCCACTCTGTGCTGGTCTTCTTCTCTCTCTTCTGTACTCTACTTCTAACCCCCTTTGCCTCCATTATCCAATATTCTACAGAGGAGACTTCTGTACTGTGCACCTCCCAGTGACCCTGTGTTTTCTGTATTATAGTTTTTATGTCCTACCGTCTTTCCCCGAAAATAAGACACTGTCTTATATTGTTTTTGCCCCCAAAAAACACACTAGGTCTTATTTTCAGGGGATTGTGAATTATTGTTTAGTAACATGTTTTTAGTGACCGTGGCTTATCCCTTTAGCTTTGTAATTCATTTTGAAATCACCAGTCTTAGCTATTACGTCCAATTTAATACCCATATTGAGACCGCAGTGCTTGCAGAATCTAAATTAGCAGCAAGTGCCACTCAACTCCATAGAACAAAGAAGATTGGTGTACCCTGTATTAATTAGAGTTATTTAACTCTTTTTTATAACTCTCACCTGCATAGCAAACAACCCCCAGCTGCTATCTTAGTACATAGTTAGAGCAGTTTGTTCAACCAAGAGAGGTTTTTGAACAGAGTGCAGCTAATAAAGGGGGTCAGAGAGTTAAGTGGTAATACAAAATGGTAAATTTATTAGATATAAAAAGCAAAAAGAATTTTTTCACATTGACTGAATGCACAATTGAAACCCACTATCCCCACACCATTAAAAATCGATTATTGCAACAATCCATTCATTCAGGTCGACACTCAAATACTCAAGGAGCTAGCTGATCAGCGTTATCTATATAATCAGGTGCTCCTCAATTACGAGGAAACAGCACTAGGACTGAAGTACATAATGCAAGATAAAGTGTATCGGATGCCTGGGAATTCTTTGCTGAACTCGCTTAGTATTTTTTCATAAAACGCCTTTGAAGGTGTTGATTATATTGGTTGAGAATAGAGTCAATTGAACATGAACTTAGATCTTATTGGTTCTTTCAATGGACACAACAAGTGTTACAAAAAGATATACTTATTGGAGATATCTTCCGGAGATACATTAAAGCATGAAAAGACCCGGTAAGTCAGTAAACAGCATGCCACTGAGTTATGGTCACACTTGGGGAAAGAAAACCTCCACTCTGTGTGTAATAAAAACTCGAGTAAGATTTACTCACGGCTGCTTGACCCTTTTAACCGGATGGTCAGTCTCCCGAGATATGTAGGCACTTGATGTTTTATTTCCGATTATGCTCGTTATGGTTATCACATAACAAAGACTCCAAGTAATTCTCAAGTGAATTCCTTCAAAATAACGGGTAATTTTTAGGCGAGTCCCAGGTTTATCTCGATGTTATCCAAGTTATCGACATAGATAGTCTTTCTGCCCCGCTGTTCGAATCAGCCACTGCTGGGAAATTGGGTGCCTGACATGCAGGTAGTGTATCAGCTTAGCATCCTGCCACTCAACTCCTCAGCTCAAAGACAATCTAAGGCTGGGCACACACCTTACAACCATCGCAAGAATTTTGTCTTGCGATGGTTGTAAGGTAATTAAAAAAACGTACGATCTGCCTATCTTGGACAGGCAGATCGTACTTGCGATGATCGCGAGCTGCGCCCGGCGGGCTTACGATGACCGCAATGCCGAACGGGCAGTGTGCGCTTGCGCACACCGGCCCGTCCGGCTTTTATCTTACGAACATGCTACACACCCGCCGAACATCGTACGATGCTCGGCGGGTTTTCAAACATGTTTGTAAGATAAAAGTTGTGCGACCTTACAGTAGTAGAGCAAAACAAATGACAAACGCACTCAACAATTTGTTACCAGTTATACAGTAAGGTGCACACGAAATGGGCTTTGAACAGTAAAACAGTAGAAAGGCATCATGGCACACTCAAAAACCAGCATGTAAAACAACTTGTCTCACCACTAAGGACAATGACAGAGGTTTGGATACACGTCTTCTGCAGAGGATGTGAAAGCCGCACTGCCGCGCCAAGGCACCTCATATAGTGCGGTCCTAACTCTAAACTATGAGAGTCTCCATCTTGGAGCACATGGGGGCAGAAGATATCAAATTGGGTGCAGGTTTGTGAGTGTGCCATGATGCCTTTCTATTGTCTTACAGTAGTAGAGGTCGCACGGCTTCCACACACTTTACGATAATCGTACGATCGCTGGATTTCCCACGATTATCGACCGATTATTGCAAGGTGTGTGGGCACCTTCAGTCTGTGATAGTGGTGCAAGGTCTTTAAGGTGTTGCAGTATAGAACATAGAGGCTTTATCTTTCTCTGGAGGCAGGGAGCTATGTTTTTAACTGCAGCAGAGAAAAGACAGGCCACCAGGTTGACAGCGCTGTTTAGCATGGTTGTGGATATCACAAGATTGGATGGAAATAAATACATATCTTTTGGCAGGTAAAAAAGACCACATATGAATTGTAGTATGGCTAATTGTGTTGAGTTCAGCCTTAAAGTCTTCTTATAGCTACATTTTAATTTGGGTAGATTCCACACAGCTTCATATACAGTATGTTCTGGGAACTCTGAAGGTATTATCTCTAAAGCTTTCACAGTTTACAGTGAATCTAAATTTCACTTGTAGGTTTGTATTTAGTATAAACTACAGAGAATGGTGTAAGAGTGGCAAGATAAAATAGGGTGACATAACACAGACCTCAGTAGACATTTTGCATGTGGATTTCATAATATCTTATTCAGCTATAATTTAATTATCAGCTTTGGCCAGACTCCCTCTTGAAGTCTAATTGTAATTATTTTTTTCTAAAGTATTAATAGCCAACAAAATTATATTATAAAGAATGGAACACATTGCAAATAGCAGTTTGCTTGCCAGGCATTCTTTCTTAGCTCAGGATCAGCTGTTGAAGTCTTTCACAAAAATTGGGTCCTTGGCAAAACCATTGAACTAAACAACTAGTGTCTTCCTGGCCATTGTTTCCTGGTTCGAATACTCAAGCTGCTTCACTGGCAAGCAAAATTCATTCAACTTAAACCTTTACCTCAACACTGAAACAAAAATCTCTTTCACTGATTCTATTAACTAGATTCAACAAATGTTAACAGTTAATACTATGGAAGGCTTGCTATTTTGCAAGTTTCTTTATCTATATTTTCATGATTATAGGACTGATATATTTTGCATAGATAAACAGAGCACAGATACATAGACCATTCACACCAGTCCTTGTCACTTTAGGAGCTTACAATACAAACATAACATGCTAAACATGAAGGTACCGTATTTTCTTTAAATATGTTAGCACAAATTAAATAGTCAATTCAAAAGACCAACTTTAGCAGTTATTACTTTTTTCCCATTTTCAGCTTTCAATACTGGTAGACGACAACTGTTATTTTCTGTCTCAGTGCTGGTAGTTTCCAGATTAAAGCTCCAGGGAAACAAAGCAATGCCTGCCCTATTGCTACATTAATCCTCTATCTGAACAACAACCTTCCTGCATAGAAAGATACCATCTCAAAAAGTCTCAAAACCAGTATCTACTGATTTTAATTTGAAAGAACAATGAATGTGAAAATTAAAAACTGTTTTAATGTGATATATTATATAGATACCAATGGAAAGGAACCAATGTTTTGAAGAGAGCAGTGTTTACACTGTAACTCATCCAACCATTTTTTTGTATCACTTGCATTTAAATGTTAGACCACCCATAAGTAATATTTTTATTATAGGTGAATGCTGCTGGGCATACATCTCTTGGATACTTTAGCAGATAAATCTTCATGTCACACTCCTGACTCCCAACCACCTTTGCTTCTAATAGCACTTTGTGTTACATTCTCCCTAATATGAAATACATTAAAAATCAAACAGAGAACATGATTAAAAACAGAAAAAAAATGAAAGTAGTGTTTGCTTTAATACTCACATTAATCTGGAGCCCCCACCCCCAGTATTTATTTTCTGCCAAATTATGTCCTTAGTCTCTTAGGTTGAATGTCAGCCATCATCATTCAACCAACTTTCTCTAAACCCAAGTCATCATTGACCTGCCCCCAGCCTGTGATTGGGAAGGAGAGGCCACACACTGATGAGTTAATTTCTCTGTCACTGCTGCTTCTTCCTTTCCCACTAAGCTTTGCTGCACAAAGACTACAAGGGGCTGATACAAAGTCACATTATGGTTCTTACACTGTACGGCTATGTTAAAAATACATATAATGATGCATTACCCAATACAGAGCTTCATTCATTTGTGTCTTTTATACTAGGGTTTTTCTGATTGGACTAGGGGGAAGAAAATGCCTAGTATTCATTGATAAAAATACTAAGTGTTCACTGAATGGCCCCTGTGTCAAGCCAGTGACCCTCTGTGTTTTCATGGCAGAGGGGAAGTTGCTCAGCATGGTGGCAGTACAGGATACAAAAGATTTCTGTAAAACACTGCGGTAGCCGTACTCATGCCATTCTTAATTAAGTACAAAGTCTTTTTTTACTCCCTGTTCACACTAAGCTGGAAAATGGCAACTGGGGCAACTGTTTTAGATACGCTAATAATTTGCCATTAGTGTAAACATATTGCCACCTGGAGAGTACTGTATGCAGTGGCGGAACTACCGCCGGTGCGGACGCACCAGGGCCTCCGGCCTCTAGGGGGCTCAGCGCCGGATCGGTACCCAGCGGCCAGCGTGCCCACATCTCTGCGCCGAGAGTGTCGGATCATCCGTTCATCCGACACTCCCGGCGCAGAGATGGGGGGCCCGCCGGCCGCCGGATACTGATGGTTGCCATGGCGATAGAATGCTTAGCCCGATCGGGAGCTGCGCTGTGTAATCTGACACAGCGCGGCTCCCGTGCCGGGTCAGCATTCTATCGCCAC
>NW_017308184.1:150295-152609 GCF_000935625.1 Nanorana parkeri | reverse complement strand
GCTGGGGGGGGGGAGGGCTGTGTTTGTGTTTTTTTTTGGGGGGGGGGGCCCAAAAAAAATCTTGCACCAGGGCCCTTTGTTCCTTAGCTCCGCCACTGACTGTATGCGTGCCCTTGTGACAGCTACTAGGAAGTAAATGTATGTGTACAGTTTAGTTGAGATCAAAGTGCTGACCTTTACCTTTACCTTTTCTATACTACCCACCCTTACAAGACTCAATCACTTTCAGACAAGGAGAAGTCTCACGGCTATAAAACAACTAAGACCAAAGGTCAAGAGAGCTGACAGCTCATTCCAGACTCCACCCATAGATTTGCAAAATCTCTCCAGAAACCACCTCACATTGCAGCAAGAAATATGTTCTGGTTTTGTTATTATAACTCTCTATTGCTTTCTTTATCTGAATAAAGTTTGGAACCAAAACTCTATGGACCAAAGTTACTGTTTTTTTTGCAGGTTTCATTTTTGTTTATCTTGCCATGTATCACCCAGACCCAGTAAGTAGTATCTATCCAAAACTTTGGGAAACCCTGTTATTGTGCATGCTGCATCAAAGACTCTCAGGTGTTTACATTATTTGTAGTATAGCCTATTACTGAGAGAATTACTCTAAAGAAAATAACAATTTTCAGCAAAATATAGCAATCATGAAACAGGTCCTAGCTGCTGAATTTCTATACCTCTGTGATTCATTCATTCAGCAAAATAAACAGAAAACTTAATGAAGTCCATTTGAAATGCCACAGTGTTCATGTAAATCAAGATGCCAATTCCCAGTTTAATCAGGACATGACATCATTTTTAAGCTAAAAACTGAAATGCAGACAGCATTGCGCTTTTTAGATTGTGGGAAAAAGTTTAATTCAATTTTGATTAAGTTATTGATTATCCTTTTTCAGACAGAAAGCAAATGTCTTTTTCTGCCATACACTGACCTTTTCATACACTGTTTTTAATGTTTAACAATTCTCCATATTAAAACTAGATGAAGATTGCTTTGATTATGATGTCCTACTAAATTATTCTCAAAGCAGGTGCCAGAAAACAAAAAAAATCAGCTCTTCAGACTGTTGTTTATTTAAGGCAAGTGTGATTGTTACGCTTAAAACTAAGCATCTGCTATATTTATTGACTGAGGCAAGAAAACCATTAAACTCTTTTCAAGGCCCCAAGGGCAAAGCCAGGTGACTTAACATCACAGGTGCAATTAACACATTTTGCCGATTTCCAAGGGTGTTTTTCTGAATTTGTTTTTTCTAGTGAAGACAGGAGCTTAGATAATACTGTAGCCTTCATTTACCTATACATGTATTACAGCCATTAAAATGTCTATTAATTACAGTCAATGTACACCATAAAGTCATGGCAATGAAATTTAAGTTGTGACTAGAAAATCCATAGAACTGAAAATCTTTAGCCCAACAAGGTGTGAAATGCTAAACATCGTCAATGTCCTTGAAGAAGTTGCAAACAAGATTAGCTTAAGCTGGAGTATGTACGTATATGGCTGTCAGCAGTTTAGAAATTCTGATCATGTTTCCTTTGAGCATAATTGGAATTTCAGTAATTGCCATGTCTCTGTCATTAAAGGGGAAATTACACTTTTTTTGTAGATTTTTTCACAGTATCTTTATGAAGTAAGGGAACCCTGAAAAAAACAATAAATAATGAATACAAAGAGGAACTGTCACCACTATCATTGCAAAGTATGAGAGAAAAAAGTATATAAAGAATGTAGAAAGTCTAATGTCATGCTTTTTTTTACAACAGTCATACACACACTGTACATTTGCCCCTTCTACATTATTTTAAAGATACTTCAAATTAACTTCCCTTTATATTATATAATGAAGACAAAACAGAGGAGTGGTAGTAATGTCTTAAATTATGTTTGCACTTAAGGCACCCATACTGCAACTTGGAGTCCTGTTGACTAAGTGATCGGTGAACTTGCTGAGGTTCGATTCGTGGATGCTTTAGATCAATAGGAGGTAAATGTTGAAACTCAATTCTCTCACTTTTTTTAAGGATAATAGGCAAGGTATTGTCAAACAAAGGGCATGAGGAGTTAAGCACTACGCTGGAGGATATGTACCAATGCAAAAATATTTTGCAAAATTACTGTTTGGTAGGGAGATTGCTCCCGATTTATGTGACTTTGAGGACAACAATAACATAACATGCTATAGAGATGACTTTAAGCAATATTCTGGCATCACATAATTTGTGTAATACATTTTTTAAAATTGTACATTTTTCCTTGAATACCATAAAGCAACAGCATCCCTAATGATTAATTTTAACTGGGGAAAAA
>NW_017308184.1:145358-149620 GCF_000935625.1 Nanorana parkeri | reverse complement strand
AAAACAGGGGGGGGGGGGGGGGGTATTATTTGCTGTAACACATGATTTTGTATCTAGCAGTAATAGTCAGAACTATGCATTTCACTTAATAGACAGAACAAACCTATCATTGATTGGAAGGTTTAAAATAAAGTTAAATCCTAAATTCATAGCAACGTCCAAATAGTGGCAAAACATGTTTCATGTTATAGCTTGTGATCTTCTTTTACTGAAGTACCACACTGTATTGTCTACAAAGTTCAATAAAATGTCAACAAAGAGTGCACAAAAACACTTCAAAACCACACATCCCAAAAATGAGGCATTGTTATAAAGAAAGAAAATTTACAGAGCCGTATTTTAGAGACAATAGTCAGACATAAAGCATGATGGCTGGAGAGAATATAAGCAGCTTGATTGAGCAGTAGTAAAAGTGGGAAAAAGAATGCAGGTTAAAAAAAAACAACCTAAAGAAGGAAAATTACAGTGACTTATTTCATAGATAAGAGTGTCAGGGAACCAAAAAAAACAAACGGAAACTAAAAGTGCACGTTAAAAAATAAGAGAGTTTATTGAATCTGTAAGGATCGCGGCACGTCCGTGCCTTCCAGGCTGGAACGCAGCCTCAAACCAGGAAATTGTGAAAGAGCCGATGCGTTCCAGCCTGGAACGCATCGGCCCGATGACGTCACTGGCACCTCCTCGTTCCTTCCTCCTTAAAACGCCGGCAGACAGTCAGCTCGGTGTTCCACTATAGCTACTGTGGAGTGAGCACCTGCTGACTCTGCCGGCCATTCGAACCCTGGACCCCCAAAACCTGGAAAGAGACAGACAAGCTGTGAGAGGATCAGAACACGGCAGCTTCCCCCTGCTTCGGGACGAACTGAGAAGCCTACAAACAGCAAGTATCTGTGACATCTATTACTGGAGTCGGCTCCATCTGCTGGTTGCTTCTATAATTGCATCTGCTTGTCACCACTCTAACCATAGGAGAACTGTGAACTGCAATTACCTACTAAATATGTGACTGGGGAACCTTACTATTACTGATTGACTTCATACTGCATGTATGCTTAAATGTTGTACCTCCTGAACTAAACTCCTGCAAGGTATAGAAGAATACCAAAGGACTGAGGTGATCTTGAACCTCAGTAATCCATTGCAACTATTAACCTCTCATGCTCCAGAGAATCTAAAATCTTCTTTCCTTGACCCTGCGTATGCTGGAAATACGCACTGGTCTCTAATACTACCCTCTTTTCTTTACGGTACATGATGGTAGGACTCCTAACTCTCAATTGACAGAGAGAGAGACGCCAGGAGTCCGACACTGAATACCGTTCTACTACACTACCGGCTCCATTAGTTGTTCCGCAGCTGAGATTCAAACCCTGTCTGGCCAGGCCCTCACAGAAAGAGACAATATATAAAATAGCAAAACACTATATCCAAGATATAGTCAGATCCAAACCAGGGTTCAGGAGCCAAAGTGGGTAGTCAGCCGAGCCAGGTCTGTAAACACAGAGAGCAGGATGAATGAGTACAATAGCCAGAGTCTGGAACCATCATTAGACAGAACCAGGATCATACACAGAGCACAGGAGCTAGCAGAGAGCACTTGATAGGTCTGAGCAAACGCAAGGGTGGAAACCAAGTGAAAAGAGTGATGACTTTATAGTGAACTGGAGTTGTGTCATCACTGTGAGACAGGAAGTTGCCAGGAGTTTGCTAGTAGTCGCAGAATGATGAAGTTATGGGTTTGGTCATAGGAGCATGCATAGGGACAACAGTCAATGTCAGAAGCAATGCACGGAAGCTGAACCTAAAGCTCAAGTGAACAAGGAAGGGTAAGGAACCGTGACCATGAGGCAGAAATATTGCACACTATACATCATGTAAGCGTTCTTGTAGGCCACATTGAAGAGGGATAGATGTGGTATATTTCATCCAGAAATAAAAATTGCAATGGATTATGTCACAGACAGGAAACAGAACTATTTCACAGTAGGTAAGAGTAGGTTACATTTGAAGAGTGAAAGACAAAGCACTTTTTATCCAGAACTAACATTTGCATTGGATTATGTGGGAGAAGCAGAGCAGAAATATTGTACAGTCCGAAATGAATCAGTGACAGGTGGCGATAGTGGCTAGCAGGCCATCAGTAGTGGCAAGAGATGGTAATAGTGGCAGGTCATCAGTGGTGGCAGGAGATGTTAATGAATGGAGGTCCAACAGCAGCGCCCTGGAGATAGTTATAGTAGAAGGCCTGCAGTGGTGGCAGGAAATGGTAATAGTGTGTGCAGTAAACTAGAGCACAATAGTGTTCAAGGATGTGCTGTTAACAAAGGGCTTTTTATGTGTCATCAAAAGGTTCATGCTGCTGAACCCAAAAGGAAAAAAAAATAAAGACACTATCACAATAATATACAAATAAAATATACCTTCCCAAAAACTAAAAACCTAAACCCTTAACACCAACCTTAAAACAATAAAATCCCAAACCATTTGTTTTTGCATTTTTACAATTTTTTTATTTTGAAAGAAAGAATAGAACTAAGTAAAACATTTAACCCCTTCATGACTGAGCTTGTTTTTAGTTTCTGTTCGTAAATGACTGACACACTTTTGACATTTTTGCTGTGTGATTCTTCCACATCAGTAATATACTTTCTTACAAAGTGCACCCACACATATTATATATTGTTTTTTAGAGGACAGATAGGGCTACATATTTATATCACATATGTGCGTCTAACGCCTCACTTAGGACAAATAAAATATAAAAAAAGAGGAAAAAACCGTTTAAAAAAAACACTTTTTTCCCAGTTTTGATTTGTAGTATTTTTTTTACAAAACCAGCACAGCTAAAAAAATGCAATAAATACATTCATTTATTTGTCCCTTATTTTATTTTATTTTTTACACATTTTTTTTATACTTTTCACTTTTTTTTTAAACTTAAAAATGTTATTTTATTTATTTAATTATATCAAGCAGTCATTGTGAATTAATCTCACTGTTACTGCTTGATAAATTAATAAATTTTTGGTTATTATCAGGCTGCTTCAAACTTCAGAACAGCCGATAATAAGTTAGTGACACTGATCCTGCAGCAGTTCAGGATTCAGCTGTTACTAAATGTTTTCTGATTGTTGCAACAACGATCAGCAAACAAACATTCTTCTTCCAGGAATAGATACATTGTAGGAATAGACACATTTTGTATCTATTCATGAAAGAAAAAAAAAAAAGCCAGTATAGCTTGAGAGAGATATCTCTCGATCTATACGAGCTGTCAGAATGCCGGCAAAAGCCGGCATCTGTGTCCGCTTTGCTTTGACTCTCAGACACCCGATATTAAGGTATCGGGTGTCTGAAAAAGGTTAACCCTTTCATTAATGAATGCCTCTGTAGTAAGGGCATACATTAATGAATGTTAAAAGCTGATTCTCAGCGATTAACAGCCCTCTAAAGCAGCAAATAACTCGTCACGTACAGTGTACGTGACAAGTCATTTGGTCCCTTTGTGGCTGGACGTACAGTGTACGTCTCCCGTCACGAAGGGGTTAAACAACCAAAAAAGAGGGCAGACCAGCAGCAGCAAAACAGAAGTCATTGCTCACAGACAAAAACAATGTCCTAAATAGGGCTGTTGAGTTTATTCACTGTGGTGGTACACAGTCACACCACAATGCATTTCACAGTAATGGAGCACTGATGCCACTGATGAACCGGACAAAATTTGCTGCGTGGGTGCCACTAATGGCACCCTTCCACCTGGCTTCCGCTTGCCCGTGGGTTGAATGAAAAAAAATAGAACCATGTATACCTGGCTTAACTTCCATTTTTCTAATATTTAACTTCAATACAGAGCAGGTGCCATGGGGCGAAGGAGCAGGGAGAGTTTATCTGTTGACAGAACAATTAGAACAACTTCAAAGCTTCTGCTGTAAACTTTGAAAATTAATTTCTCAACAGTACCTGCAGCTACAGAAGTCAATAAGAGCTGGATTAAAAGCCTTTTAATTTTCATTAAGTATACATAAATACTTGAATGTCAATAGTCTAGCCACATATTTATTTAAGAAAAAATGCAGCTATCCTTGTGCTGTTGATGTTTTTGGTTAGATAACTTGCACAAACAGTTTTAAAAGAAAATTATACTGTGTTAAAGCAATGCTTGCTGAATAAGAAAAACAGTAACCAAATGTCAACAGCCTTGGTGCAATCTTTTAACTTGAAACCAGTAGCTTTATATTCTTTGACAAATATCAAATTAAATA